>NC_134356.1:40499104-40602828 GCF_048569485.1 Anomaloglossus baeobatrachus | reverse complement strand
ATTGAAAATTAAAGGGTTAAAAAAATAAAAAATATACACACTTTTGGTATCGCCGCGTTCAGAAACGCCCGATCTATCAAAATATAAAATCAATTAATCTGGTCAGTATACAGCGTAGCGGCAAAAAAATTCCAAACGCCAAAACGACGTTTTTTTGTCGCCACAACTTTTGCGCAAAATGCAATAAGAGGCGATCAAAACGTAGCATCTGCGCAAAAATGGTACCGTTAAAAACGTCAGCTCGAGACGCAAAAAATAAGCCGTCACTGAGCCATAGATCCCGAAAAATGAGAACGCTACGGGTCACGGAATATCAAATTCAAATCAAATAAAATCTTTATTTTTTATATAGCGCTAACATATTCCGCAGCGCTTTACATACATCAGGAACACTGTCCCCATTGGGGCTCACAATCTAGATTCCCTATCTGTATGTCTTTGGAGTGTGGGAGGAAACCGGAGTACCCGGAGGAAACCCACGCAAACACGGGGAGAACATACAAACTCCTTGCAGATGGTGTCCTTGATGGGATTTGAACCCAGGACCCTAGCGCTGCAAGACTGCAGTGCTAACCACTGTGCCACCGTGCCGCCCAATATGGCGTAAAACGTGTGCCACTTTTTTCGGACAAACTTCCGATTTTTTTTTAACCCCTTATATAAAAGTAAACCTATCCATGTTTGGTGTCTACGAACTCGCACTGACCTGAGGCATCACACCCATACATCAGTTTTACCATATAGGGAACACAGTGAATAAAATATCTCAAAAACCATAGTGCTATCGCACTTTTTTTGCAATTTTTCTGCATTTGGAATTTTTTTGCCGTTTTCCAGTACACTATATGGTAAAACTGATGGTTTCATTTAAAAGTACAGCTCGTTCCGCAAAAAATGAGCCCTCACATGACCATATTGACTGAAAAATAAAAAAGTTACGTCTCTCAGAAAAAGAATGTCGAAAAAAAAAATGGAAAGCGAAAAATCGGCCGGTCGTGAAGGGGTTAAAAAAACAAAACCCTGTTCTGTGGCTGTTTTTCCTTCCCTTAATACAAACTGTGCTTTACTCACGCTCCACGGGTCCAACCGCAGAGTTTACATTGCTTCCTCGGTATCTGTTATTGTCTGCAAGGACTGGTGTTTCGAGGGCGACAGCGTTGCAGCCAATAAGCGGCATTGAGCCGCTGAGCTCGATAATGGTTGCAGCACTGTCGACATAATATCGGGGCTGCAGACAACAAAGACGCACTGGAAGCACCGGTGGACCTGGTGATGGTGAGCAAAGAACAAGGGTTTTTTGCAGTCAAGGAATAGTGGCTAATCAGTGCACGAATGCAACTATTTCCTATATGTTTCGGGGTTTTTCTCCGATATCACACAATCAACAGAGCGAGAGATGAGTGAGCAATCCAAAGAACCTTTACTCCATGCAATTCAGAAGGTTCATAAAAATAATCCACCACACGGAGGGTAAAATAGTCCAGAAACACGGACACAGTCCAGTAAGGGATAAATGTCCAGGTCTCTCTGGGGAGCCTCAGCTTCTCCCCCAGAGGATAAATCTTCCTGCTTGTCTCTTCTCCAACTCAGCAGGACTGAATAATCCACCAGGTAAGCAGAGAGTTTAGGTGGATCCCAGGCCCCCCTCTCCCAGACTTAGGGACAAAAGCCCGGCAGGGGGTGATTATCCTGCAAACAGGACAATGTACACATAAAAAATACACAGAATGGACAGAGCACCACACCTAAAATACGAACCTGTACAAAATTAAACACAACCCCCCATATTCTACCATCACACTATATTTTTCTCCTTTTTGGCAAAAAAAACCCCACATTCTTTCACTGACATACAGGAGAAAATCAGGCGTGAAAACACAATATATATGTATATATACGACAGCAGAGTAAAATATAAGATTTGATCCCTCGGAAATGTATAAAAAGGCCCAAATAATAAAAAAGATGTGAAGTTGCACATTTTTTGCTTATGTCATCTAAGGTTACGGGATGGGGGAAACGTCCTTGTGTGAAGTTTTTTCTTTCTACACCTGTCGTAAAACTTCATTGGATTCGGCCTTCTCCCAGGCATTCCTCCCATTCCTATCTGTATAAGCAACATAGGAGCCAGCTGTTCCTGACATGGCCCCTATGGCACATAATCTCTGTTTGCATGCATCCTAATGCTGCTACAGCTCCTTAGAGAAAATATACCCCCCAGATAAAACCATTGTAATACACTTGGAAGAACTCTTCATTGACATTGATCTCTGCAGTTAATAACGTTAATGCTGATAACATGAGATGTTTCCCACAGGGTCAGGAGGGAGCGCAAACCAGGAGGGAATATTCCCATCACTACAGCAAGTCCTGTTCTATAGAAGATAAGGGCCTGGGAAACGAGGTAGGCCCAAATAATACAACGCTAAATAGCATAGGCCACCATACAGGGCCTAAAACAGTGAAAAGGTTAATGGTAAAGTTCTTGGAAATTAATATAATAATGGTAAAGTTCCAGGTGGTCTAGGGTACTAAAACAATAAGGATCAAGGACATCAGGGTAGTAAAGGACCGGTGCTAACCACAATAGGTGATGTCACAGCTCACCTCCTCCTCCAGTACAGTGACTGATAACACCTCTATATTCAGTGAATAACACAGGATCCACCATTCACAATAGATGATGTCACAGCTCACCTAATCACCATGTACAATGACTGATAATACCTCTATATACACTGGATAACACAGGATCCACCATTCACAATAGGTGATGGCACAGCTCACCTTCTCCCACTGTACAATGACTGATAACACCTCTATATACAGTAGATAACACAGGACCCACCCCATTAACAATAGGTGATATCACAGCTCACCTCCTCCTCCTCCTGTTCAATGACTGATCACACCTCTATATACAGTAGATAACACAAGATCCACCATTAACAATAAATTATATCACAGCTCACCTCCTCCCCCTCCTGTTCAATGACTGATCACACCTTTATATACAGTAGATAACACAGGATCCACCATTGACAATAGGTGATGTCACAGGTCACTTCCTTCTACTCCTTTACAATGGCTGATAACATCTCTATATAAAGGGATAACACAAAATCCACCATTCACAATAGGTGATATCACAGCTCACCTCCTCCTGAACAATGACTGATAACACCTGTATATACAGTAGAAAACACAGAATCCACCATTTACAATAGGTGATGTCACAGCTCACCTCCTCCCCCTCCTGTACAATGACGGCTAATACCTCTAATGATGACATTGCCCAGAGTAAATCGGCCATTTTTCTTCTCCTAGAACTCAAATGGGCACCGGATTATCCCGTCATGAGTATAGAAGAAATAAATACTAGAGGGGGCCTCATTTTGTTTGACTGTATGAGATTGATTCATCAAATGGCTCGTAATGTCCCAAAGTGTTGCAACTTTTACAACAATCTGCCCCAACTTTTAGAAAGGTCGGCAGAACATAGCCGTCAGGGGCCGCATAGCCAAGGACGACCATGAAATTCTACATACATTGTGTAAATTACAACAGAAATGTACTACACTCCCTGACAAATGCGCAAGTCTTGATGAATCGGGGCCAAGATGTCACATTTGTTTTAATGATCGCATAGAGGCCAGGACTTTTCTGAAAATTAGGCTAAACAAACCAGCAAATTTTGGCAAACGAGGTGGGCGTTTATTTATAAGTTCCAAAAGTTTTTGAAAAGTTGAAAAAGGTTTCAGCTCATCTTGTGGATATGTCTTTGTCAGGACTTAAAGAGCACCAACCACCAGGATTTTCCTATATAAACTAAAGCCAGTGCTATACTGGCGCTATCATGCTGATTCTATACATACCTTTAGTTGTGAGATCGGATGTATACTTTCTGAAATACAGGCAAGTAAAGTTTGTGAAATTCACTGTTATTTGATTGATAGCAGCTACAGAATATCTAATAGGTGGGTCAGGTTTTGCTAGCTATTCCTGCCCCTGTCTGCCTGCCTGTCTTTGTTATTACAGGGGGAGGAAGGACAGGCAGGCAGACAGGGGCGGGAATATGTAGCAAAACCCAACCCACATATTAGGTATTCTGTAGCTGCTATCAATCAAGTAACAGTGAATTTCACAAACTTTACTTGCCTGTATTTCAGAAAGTGTACATCCGATCTCACAAATAAAGGTATGTATAGAATCAGCATGATAGCGCCAGTATAGCACCAGCTTTAGTTTATATAGGAAAATCCTGGTGGTTGGTCGTCTTTAAGTTGGAACTGGTATTTCAAGACTTGTCAAATTAGCAGATCTATTGAAGTATACAACAGCTGCAGGCTTATGCTATGGAATATAGGTATGTATAGAATCTGCATGATAGCGCCAGTATAGCACTGGCTTTAGTTTATATAGGAAAATCCTGGTGGTTGGTCCTCTTTAAGTTGGAACTTGTATTTCAAGACTTGTCAAATTAGTAGATCTATTGAAGTATACAACAGCTGCAGGCTTATGCTATGGAATATAGGTATGTATAGAATCAGCATGATAGCGCCAGTATAGCACTGGCTTTATTTTATATAGGAAAATCCTGGTGGTTGGTCCTCTTTAAGCTGGAACTGGTATTTCTAGATTTGTGAAATTAGCAGATCTATTGAAGTATACAACAGCTGCAGGCTTATGCTGTGGAATATAGGTATGTATAGAATCAGCATGATTGCACCAGTATAGCACTGGCTTTATTTTATATAGGAAAATCCTGGTGGTTGGTCCTCTTTAAGTTGGAACTTGTATTTCAAGACTTGTCAAATTAGTAGATCTATTGAAGTATACAACAGCTGCAGGCTTATGCTATGGAATATAGGTATGTATAGAATCAGCATGATAGCGCCAGTATAGCACTGGCTTTATTTTATATAGGAAATCCTGGTTGTTGGTCCTCTTTAAATGTCCTGAATTTGCAAAGTAAAAAGTTGCAAAGTTTTCTAAACAGGGTTGTCTAAGAACTTATGGTGGAATTCTAAGGATCAGAAGTGCGAGACGTCAGAGAAAAAAACGAAACGGTGTATGCAAAAATCAATTGGACAAATCATCTCTCCGATGATATTATGCAACAATGTATCAATTCATATAGATATCAAAAGCTTTGTTCCTTTACGTATGAAAATAAGATGCAGTAGGAAATGATTCCTTAGCTGCTGCGTAATGAAACGAATTCCTCCAAACACTTCTGACCACGAGCATTTGTTCCCACTAATCTATCAGGATTAGATTTAATCATAAAATTTGATTACGCTTCCGCGAGCTTAGATATTGGGTTTTGATCTGTTTCTGGAATCCGAAAGATAAAAGATGGCAGCGAATATTATGAATCCCGTTGTTAAGATACAGAAGTCTCATCTTCGCCGCCGTCTCTGGGTAAAGGATATGTAACACTTAATCAAAGCGGACAAGTGCTCAACTGCGCCGAACGGTAAACCTGCATAGATCATCCTACTCTTCTCTTATATATCCGTTACACGGTGATATACCGAGCCGGGATATTGTAACCGCGCAAATTAAAAATAGATCGTTTAGCGAATGCAGAAGTTATGCAATTACGGGTACAGCTGAGCCAACTAGAGGTCCTCTCTTCATTCCCGGAGGAATTGAATGCTACTTCTATTTTCGAGTGTATGTTCATTTATCACTAAGACAAATGGCCTGAGTGCTCCTCATATCTAAAGATGCTACCTAAACACTTTAAGGAACTTATTATTAGCCTTATTCAGTTTATTGATATCTTTTCCATAAATTCTAGTTGAGTGAACGAGCCTTAAAGGAATTATCCACTTTTATAATTTAGAAGACAACCCGAGAGACAAGGAAGCACAGTTAAGCGGGCGTTACACGCTACGATATCGTTAATGTTTTATCGTCGGGGTCACGTTGTTAGTGACGCACATCCGGCGTCATTAATGATATCGCAGCGTGTGACACTTACCAGCGACCTTAAGCGACCTCAAAAATGGTGAAAATCGTTCACCATGGAGAGGTCGTCCCAAACTCAAAAATCGGTAAGGGTTGTTTATCCATGTTGTTCATCGCTCATGCGGCAGCACACATCGCTATGTGTGACACCGCAGGAGCGGGGAACGTCCCCTTACCTGCCGCCGGCCGCAATGCGGAAGGAAGAACGTGGGCGGGATGTTACGTCCCGCTCATCTCCGCCCCTCCGCCTTGATTGGCCGGCGGCTTAGTGACGTCGCGGTGACGCCGAACGTCCCTCCCCCTTGAGGGAGGGATTGTTCAGCAGTCACAGCGACGCCGCCGACCAGGTAAGTACGTGTGACGCTGCCATAGCGATAATGTTCGCAGCGCCAGCGATCACACGATATCTCATGGGCGACGGGGGCGGGTACTTACACGCTCTATATCACTAGAAATTGCTAGAAATATCATAGCGTGTAAAGCCCCCTTTAGGGTCTTATCCGAGATATTAGCAAACCCCAATTGGAGTATAATAATAATAATAATAATTTATTCATTTATATAGCGCTATTAATTTCACAGCGCTTTACATACATCAGCAATACTGTCCCCATTGGGGCTCACAATCTAAGGTCCCTATCAGTATATTTTGAATATAAAGGCTTGCCTTTTGTAGTTGTGAAAGTCACAACTACTCTATGTCACATAGTGACTACCGGGGTTCCTCAAGGTACACGGGAACCCCGGCGAGCGATGCAACACACAGGGTGTGATGCTAGACACTATGAGCAGTATGAATAGAAATGTAGTTAGACAAGCTGGGATCATAAGCCAGGAGGTAACGTATAAGATTGGTGGAACAAACAGAGATGTGGTCAGGAAGAGGTCCGAGGTCAGAAGCCAGGACGTAACATATGAGGTTTAGGGAGCAAACAGAGACATGGTTAGGAAGAGGTCCGAGGGCAAGCTTGGAGGTAACGTATAAGGTTCAGGGAGAAGACAGAGACGTGGTCAGGAAGAGTTCCAAGGTCAAAAGCCGAGAAGTAACGTATGAGGTTCAGGGAGCAGACAGACGTGGTCAGGAAGACATCCGAGGTCAGAATCCGTGAGGTAATGTATAAGGTTCAGGGAGCATACAGAGACGTGGCTAGGAAGAGGTCCAAGGTCAGAAGCTGAGAGGTAACATATAAGGTTCAGGGAGCAGACAGAGACGTGGTCAGGAAGAGATCCGAGGTCAGAATCCGGGAGGTAATGTATAAGTTTCAGTAAGACTGGCAAAGTTCAGAAAAAGCAAGCCAAGTATAGAAACAGATCAATAACCAGGAACAAGGTGCATCTGTGAAGGCACCTCCCAAAACCCGCGTGGACCCTAGTGCTGAAAGACAACTTGTCAGCAAGTGCACAAGACACATAGCAGAACACATACAAATGCAAAATGCTTTACACAGCAGAGCCATGACAAAAGCATTCCAAATACAAAATGCTCTGCACAGCGAAACCGTGACACAGGGTACATGATACAACAGTGGGCCTTGGCAATAGGGAAAGGGGAGCAGGGTCATCACCTAAACTCACCTGAGGTTGATCCCTGCACTCCCTAACATCTGTATACAGTTTCTTTCACGTGCCTATCCCTGTCTTTTCCTGATCTCAGTTCTGTATAGTGCACAGGACAGTGGGACGCTAGTCCTGCTCTACGTTAAAGACACAGAGAGGATTAGACAGACAAAGATAAAATAAACAGTAATCATACAAAGCACTCCGAACAACAAGAGGTATAATGAGGAACGGACCAAAGGGGAAAAAACACAAAAGGACTAAGGAAGGAAAAAACTCAACACAGCTTTCACACAGCAAATGTTCTCTGTATGTCTTCCTGGTCTACACTTCAGAGGTTCCCTCTAGAGGCAAGTTAAGCAGAAACTATCACCAGAGATTACCTGAGCTAGGAGGGAAGTCTTTTGAGCAGAGCTAATTAGCAATAGACAACAGCTGGCTTTTGCTTTCATTCAGAGTTCAGAAGACCAGAGGATCTACTTAACCCTAGTAACGCTGGAAAAAGGAGAATCTGTACAGCCAGCAGTATTAACCTAAGCAAGTGTGTATGAAGTCCTGACACCAGAAAAAGGAGGGACCACTCTCTGTCATGGCACTCTCTTGACACTATAATAGCATGTAACACCACAGCACCCCAGTAGCAGATAACCAATGTAGTTGGAATAAAGGGTTAAAAACCACGCTACCATGGAAAAAATATAAAAATTCAGGCTGATGAGAATCGTGATCTTTTTTGTCAACATGTTTCAGACCTAATTATCCTTCTTCTGGACAAAAATCAGATGCTTTTCAGCCTGAAGAAGGAGAAGTAGGTCTGAAACGAGTTTGAAAATAAAGATCATGATCCTCATCACCCTGAATTTGGGATATCTTCTACAGCAGCATGTTTTTTAACGCTTTCTTCTACCTAAATTGGTTCACCCTCTACAAGTGAAATGTTCCCTGAGCCACTAGCTGTAACACAACCCCAAAACATGATTGATCCCCCATGCTTAATGGTTGGTGAGATATTCTATTCCTGAAATTCTGTGCCCTTTTTTTCTCCACACATACTTTTGATCATTGTGGCCAAAGACTTCTATTTTATTTGTCAGTCCACAGGACTTGTGTCCAAAATACATCAGGCTTGTTTAGATGTTATTTTGCAGACTTCTGAAGCTGAATGTTATGGTGAGGACACAGGAGAGGTTTTCTTCTGATGACTCTTCCATGAAGGCCATATTTGTGCAGGTGCCTCTGAACAATAGAACAATGTACCACAACTCAAGAGTTTGCTACATCTTACTGAAGGTCTTTTGCAGTCATGCAGGGGCTTCTGCCTTACTTCTCTACCAATCCTACAAGCAGCTCTCACAGAAATTTTGCTTGGTCTTCCAGATCTTATCTTGACCTCCACTGTTCCTGGTTACGATCATTTCTTAATTACGTTTCGAAATGAGGAAAGTCCAACTGATATCTTCTTTTAGCTTTCTCCTGCTTTGTGGGCCTCCACCATTTTCATTTTCAGAGTGCTAGGCAGCTGCTTAGAATAATCCATGGCTGCTGTTTTTTGGCACAAGGTTAGAGCAGGCTGAGTTTTTATAAAGGTTATCTTTTTTGAGATAACCATTGTACCTATTAGGAACCTTTGAGGGGTTTTTTTTGGATTATATATGAGTTTTTATAAAGCTGTGAAATTTGCATCACCTGGCCTTTCCTAACAATGATAGTGAACAAGCCATAACCCTATCAGGCTAATTGATCAAAGCTATCTGAGCACCCAAATCTCCATGGGTGCCCAAACTTTTGCATCATCTCATTTCCCTTTTTGAAATTACCAGCTACACTATGTCTCTGCACCAGCACCTCTGGTCCGGGCTGTTCAACCTGCCTTAGTGCTTAGCAAATCCACTTCACCAGGGCAGTATACCTTTGTAATACCAATGCCTATTGAGGCACCATATGGCGGCACACCAAGCATCGAGATTACATGTGCAGCCATATAAATGAAGGTCTATGGCTCAAAATCAATCTACGTCTTATATAGTTTAGTAAAAGGCTAAAGCTAGGTCTGAAACATTACCGCTGCAATCGCATTTCTCTTTTGCCGTAAAATACAATTGGTGCTTGGAGCGTACACACGATATACAATAGCAGGAGTACAACTGAATGGGTTGTTTAGCTTTTTTTTTTATACCAGATTAATCAAATTAATAAGGCTTTCTAAATGCAAAAGCATTACAGGTGTACCTAATCTACAGTTTTATGACCCTGTCGTCATTAACGATAGGGCTCATTTATGCGCTTTGAAAATGCAAAGGCAAGCGTTACCACCACCACCCGCCCAGGACTTAAAGTGAAGAATAGAACAAGCAATTGACTGCCGTCCAAAAACCAGGCCCACGTACTTTCAGTAATGAGGTCTCCACTCCCGAGACTAGCGTGATGTTCTATCAAACACACACCAATTATTGACTCTGGAAACCCAGACACAGGGATATAACTCTGTGATCGAGGAGCTAATCATATCCCGGAATTACACCAAGATTTGTATCCTAAAATAAGAGGTTTTTAACATTTGGCTTGGTTACCAGGTCGAATAGTCAGTTGATTGATTGATCATACAGAATAGAATGTCTGGGGTCAAACCTATAATGGAGGGGTAAATGGAGTACATTGCATAGAGGCAGAGGTAGCTCTTACCCAAGGGCCATGGGCCATGACTGGTATTGCCTGTACATAAGAGTGGGCATAAAATAACAAAAAAGGACAGTTGCACTCTGAAATGCTAAAGCATGCAAACAATGAATGTAAGAATATAGATATGCATTAGTGTTTATGGAAATCTAGGAACAAATGAGATGTTTAGCATACAAAAATGGCCATTACTATATCAGCCCAGTAGCCACGTCAAGTCATATCTTTATACTGGGAACCTACACTGAACTGAACTGAAGCCTCTCTCTATGTAGGACCCTGCTATTTGAGAATAAAATTAACTATGGCTAATTGGGCACAGTCAGGGGAGAGGACCCCATAACCTAGACAAAAAGACTGACGGCACTCCCAAAATGCAGTCTGAACAGGTGCAAAAAAGAACAAGACATATAATAAAAAAGGACAGTTGCACTCTTAGATGCTAACGCATGCAAACAATAAATGTAAGAATATAGATATGCATTTGTGTTTAAGGAAATCTAGGAACAAATGAGATGTTTCGCATACAAAAATGGCCATTTCTATATCTGCCAAGTAGCCACATCAAGGCATATCTCTATACTGGGGGAATCTACACTGAACTAAAGCCGCTATCTATGTAGGAACCTGCTATTAGAGAATAAAATAACCTAAGGCTAATGGGGGAGGGGTGCACAGTCAGAGGGCATGACTCCATAAACTAGACAAAAAGACTGACAACACTCCCAAAATGCAGTCTGACCAGGTGCAAAACTGAACATGACATATAACAAAAAAGGACAGTTGCACTCTGAAATGCTGAAGCATGCAAACAATGAATGTAAGAATATAGATCTGCATTACTGCTTAAGAAAATCTAGAAAAAATTGAGATATTTAGCATACAAAAATGGCCATTCCTATATCTGCCCAGTAGCCTCGTCAAGGCATATCTCTATACTGGGAACCTACACTGAACTGTAGCCTCTCTCTATGTAGGAACCTGCTATTAGAGAATAAAATCTCCTGTGGCTAATGGGGGAGGGGTGTACGATCAGAGGGCATGACTCCATAATCTAGACAAAAAGACTGATGGCACTCCCAAAATGCAGTCTGAACAGGTGCAAAAATGAACAAGACATATAATAAAAAAGGACAGTTGTACTCTGAAATGCTAAAGCATGCAAACAATTAATGTACAAATATAGAAATGCATTACTGCTTAAGGAAATCTAGAAAAAATTTAGATATTTAGCATACAAAAATGGCCATTCCTATATCTGCCCAGTAGCCACGTCAAGGCATATCTCTATACTGGGAACCTACACTGAACTGAAGCTTCTCTCTGGGTTACAAACCTCCATGTGTATGGGTGTGTAGGAACCTGCTATTAGAGGATAAAATCACCTATGGCTACTGGGGGAGGGGTGTACAGTCAGAGGGCATGACTCCATAACCTAGACAAAAAGACTGACGGCACTCCCAAAATGCAGTCTGAACAGGTACAAAACGGAACATGACATATAATAGCAAAAAAGAACAGTTGCACTCTTAAATGTTAAACCATGCAAACAATAAATGTAAGAATATACAGTGCCTACAAGTAGTATTCAACCCCCTGCAGATTTAGCAGGTTTGATAAGATGCAAATAAGTTAGAGCCTGCAAACTTCAAACAAGAGCAGGATTTATTACCAGATGCATAAATCTTACAAACCAACAAGTTATGTTGCTCAGTTAAATTTTAATACATTTTCAACATAAAAGTGTGGGTCAATTATTATTCAACCCCTAGGTTTAATATTTTGTGGAATAACCCTTGTTTGCAATTACAGCTAATAATCGTCTTTTATAAAACCTGATCAGGCCGGCACAGGTCTCTGGAGTTATCTTGGCCCACTCCTCCATGCAGATCTTCTCCAAGTTATCTAGGTTCTTTGGGTGTCTCATGTGGACTTTAATCTTGAGCTCCTTCCACAAGTTTTCAATTGGGTTAAGGTCAGGAGACTGACTAGGCCACTGCAACACCTTGACTTTTTCCCTCTTGAACCAGGCCTTGGTTTTCTTGGCTGTGTGCTTTGGGTCGTTGTCTTGTTGGAAGATGAAATGACGACCCATCTTAAGATCCTTGATGGAGGAGCGGAGTTTCTTGGCCAAAATCTCCAGGTAGGCCGTGCTATCCATCTTCCCATGGATGCGGACCAGATGGTCAGGCCCCTTGGCTGAGAAACAGCCCCACAGCATGATGTTGCCACCACCATGCTTGACTGTAGGGATGGTATTCTTGGGGTCGTATGCAGTGCCATCCAGTCTCCAAACGTCATGTGTGTGGTTGGCACCAAAGATCTCGATCTTGGTCTCATCAGACCAGAGAACCTTGAACCAGTCTGTCTCAGAGTCCTCCAAGTGATCATGAGCAAACTGTAGACGAGCCTTGACATGACGCTTTGAAAGTAAAGGTACCTTACGGGCTCGTCTGGAACAGGACCATTGCGGTGGAGTACGTTACTTATGGTATTGACTGAAACCAATGTCCCCACTACCATGAGATCTTCCCGGAGCTCCTTCCTTGTTGTCCTTGGGTTAGCCTTGACTCTTCGGACAAGCCTGGCCTCGGCACGGGTGGAAACTGTCAAAGGCTGTCCAGGCCGTGGAAGGCTAACAGTAGTTCCATAAGCCTTCCACTTCCGGATGATGCTCCCAACAGTGGAGACAGGTAGGCCCAACTCCTTGGAAAGGGTTTTGTACCCCTTGCCAGCCTTGGGACCCTCCACGATCTTGTCTCTGATGGCCTTGGATTGCTCCTTTGTCTTTCCCATGTTGACCAAGTATGAGTGCTGTTCACAAGTTTGGGGAGGGTCTTAATTAGTCAGAAAAGGCTGGAAAAAGAGATAATTAATCCAAACATGTGAAACTCATTGTTCTTTGTGCCTGAAATACTTCTTAATACTTTAGGGGAACCAAACAGAATTCTGGTGGTTTGAGGGGTTGAATAATAAATGACCCTCTGAATAAACTTTTCACAATTTAAAAAAAAAAAAAAAAAAGAAATAACATTCTTTTTTGCTGCAGTGCATGTCACACTTCCAGGCTGATCTACAGTCCAAATGTCACAATGCCAAGTTAATTCCGAATGTGTAAACCTGCTAAATCTGCAGGGGGTTGAATACTACTTGTAGGCACTGTAGATATGCATTACAGCTTAAGGAAATCTAGGAACAATTGAGATATTTAGCATACAAAAATGGCCATTTCTATATCTGCCCAGTAGCCTCATAAAGGCATATCTCTATACTGGGAACGTACACTGAACTGAAGTCTTTCTCTATGTAGGAACCTGCTATTAGAGAATAAAATTACCTGTGGCTAATGGGGAGGGGTGAACAGTCAGAGGGAATGACTCCATAATCTAGACAAAATAACTGATGGCTCTCACAAAATGCAGTCTGAACAGGTGCAAAACTGAACATGACATATAATAAAAAAGGACAGTTGCATTCTGAAATGCTAAAGCATGCAAACAATGAATGTACGAATATAAATATACATTACTGCTTAAGGAAATCTAGGAACAATTGAGATATTTAGCATACAAAAATGGCCATTTTATATCTGCCCAGTAGCCACATCGAGGCATATCTCTATACTGGGAACCTACACTGAACTGAACCTACACTGAGGCTTCAGTTCAGTGTAGGTTCCCAGTGCAACTGTCCTTTTTTGTTATTTTGTTTTGGACAAAAAGGCTGACACTTTTTAAACCAACAGCAACCATAGGACTTATGTTCCTCCAGATGACGGATATCACGGTCATAGCACATGTATCCAGCTCCAGCCGGCATCAGTAGTCCTGGGGATAGCTCTTCAGATCCAGATGATGGATACCATAACCATAGCACGTTTCCATCTTCAATCCCTATAATCCCTTCATGGGCACCAAGACCCAGCTCCTCACCCCTCCACGTCACAGCACCAACTCACTGACCAAACACGTGGCTTATTGTTCTCTCTCTCCAGGGATCAAAGGGCATAGGTACTCATAAAACCTACCTCCTTAGACATTTTCTACATGAAGTTTAAGGTAGGAAGATTCTAGAAGCCCAGTCTCCAGCCCTCTCTGCAGAATTATGTAGTGAGGAACAATAGACTCACAACCACCCACCAGGTGCAGGACAATGAATCCTACTGCAGGCCAATTACATTACAGTCAATGGAGGCCAACTAGGGGGACAAACTGTTACAATTCCTTCCCCCTTCAAATTGTGTACCTTAAACTAACGAGCAAGCAATCTTTTATAAGACACAACAATAAGATCGAATATAACCAGTGTTACATGCTGGAAAAGTCCAATTGTCTTTAGTTTATGGCCAGCTCCTCACATCGTAGTTGATTTTTTCAGCAGAAGTATGTATTGGGTTGTGGACGTATACCACCAATGTAAAGCTGTAAGACAGTGGCCAAGAACCTTTCTTACCCTAAGAGCCACATTCAGCTCTGACTGATGGTCGCAAGGTACATCCAGAGCCCTCCAGGTAGCGTTATCCAGATCTCCCACCCTCCCTCAGTACTTGCACCCAGAGACCCCCCATTACCAGGATAATGATAGCCAAAGCTTTAGCCCAGAAATCATACCAAGACTTTGTGCCTTGCCTTATGTGCATCATACTTACATCCAGATGCTTCCATCTTAATCCCATTTGATATCCTCACATCAAGCACCCCCACTATACTATGGCATCCAACGTCAAGCCCCCTCTAATTGGCGCTAGCATCCAAACTCCAGCTTAGCATACTTATATATCCACCCCCATTGCCATGTATGTACATCCAGATGCTTCCACCTTACTCCCATTTGATATCCTCACATCAAGCACCCCTACTACACTATGGCATCCAACATCAAGCCCCTTCGAATTGGCGCTATCATCCTATCTCCAGCTTAGCATACTTATATATCCACCCCCATTGCCATGCATGTTGTCACGGCCGGGCGGTCGGGCAGACCCAGGAGGTGGATCCACTGGACCGAACTCTCTGAGATGGTGGTAGGGAGTCCGGCAGCTGAAGCACTGATGGGCAGTAGAACAGTCCGTGCAAGAGAAGGCAGCGGAGGAGTCCCAGGGACCACGGAGTCACAGAAGGTGGTCTTGGTGACGTAGCTCAGGTTCGGAGGCCGAGGTGATATCAGGCGGGGTCCGGAACCTCTGGAGCAAGATGACGGGTCACCGCAGGGATCCGGGATGGTACGGACTGTCAGATGGCAGACGGACAGCTTGCGGGGATCAGGACACGGCAGACTGGATGGCGAGGCAGGTACGGCTCTACAAAGACAGATAGGTGAGTACAGGCACATAAACACCAAGAGACCTGACTCCTAGCTCAGGGAACACGAAGATCAGGCCCCGCCCCCTTGGACAATGACCCCCTATATACCCTGTACCTGTGCAACCTCATTTCCTGTTAATGGACGCTGGCCCTTTAAGAAAGGGTCAGTGACCGCGCGCGCGCCCTAATGCGCATGCGCGCCGCCCGGGTGCCAGAAGCCAGGGAAGGAGGCTGCGAGGAGGACGCAGGGGAGCCGGCCAGGTCCAGGGAAGCTGTCGGGCGCCGGGATCGGGGGCCCGGAGCCCTGGGACGGACGGAATCCGGTGACTGGGGGGCGGAGAGCGTGGCAGGTGAGCCGGGGAACGGGGGTGAGGACCCGGGGAGCGTGACAGTACCCCCCCCCCACGCCCCCCTCCCCGCAACCGGGACATGAAGGCACGGATAAGAGGAGTGCCCACGTTCTCCCTGGGCTCCCAAGACCTATCCTCAGGACCATACCCTTCCCAGTCCACCAGGAAGAACTGTCGACCTCGTACGGTCTTCATGGCCACGATATCCCTTACCGCATAGATGTCATCATCGGCAATAGGAGGAGGGGCCGGACTGGCAGCAGCGGAGAAGGGACCAAGGACAACCGGCTTGAGCAGAGAGACGTGGAAGGAGTTGGGTATCCTCATCGTGGCTGGGAGCTGTAGCTTGTAGGATACCTCATTGATCTTGCTGAGGACCTTAAACGGCCCGATGTAGCGAGGACCCAGCTTGTAGGAAGGTATCTTCAATCGGATGTACTGGGAAGCAAGCCAGACCAGGTCACCAGGAGAGAAACACGGAGGATCCAGACGTCTCTTGTCAGCGTGTTTCTTCATCCGCTGGGAAGCGCGCCCAAGGGACGCTTTGACAGAGTCCCAAATGGTAGCAAAGTCACGAACTGCAGTATCAGCAGCCGGGACATCCGATGAAGGGGATATAGGCAATGGGACGGCGGGCTGGAGTCCGTAAACAACATGGAAGGGAGATTCGGAGGATGACTCACTGACGTGGTGGTTATGGGAGAATTCAGCCCAAGGCAGAAGCGAGGACCAGTCGTCGTGATGGGCGTTGACATAGTGACGTAGGTATGAGGTCACGATTTGATTGACCCTCTCCACTTGGCCGTTAGACTGAGGATGGTAAGAAGAAGAAAAGTCCAGAGTCACTCCCAGATGTTTGCATAGAGCCCTCCAGAAGCGGGAGGTGAACTGAGTTCCTCTGTCGGACACTATGTGGGATGGAAAGCCATGCAAGCGGAAGATGTGATGTATATAGGCTTCCGCGAGTTCCTGAGCAGAGGGCAGTCCGGCCATAGGAACGAAGTGGGCCATTTTGGAGAATCGATCAACCACGACCCATATGACTGTGTGCCCGGAGGATAATGGCAAGTCCGTAATAAAGTCCATTGCTATGTGTTGCCACGGGACTGAGGGTATCGGTAAAGGCAGAAGACGGCCATGGGGCAAGTGTTTGGGCGTCTTGTTCCTGGCACAGGAGGAGCAGGCAGAGACAAAAGCAGCGACGTCCGTGCGAAGGGATGGCCACCAGTAATGGCGTACAATCGCACCCCATGTTCTCTTCTGACCAGCATGCCCGGCTGTTTTTGAGGCATGACCCCAGTGTAACACTTTTTGCCTGTCGGTATCGGAGACATAGGTCTTCCCGGGCGGTATCTGGGCTAGGGTAACAGGGGCCACCGGAATGATGTTGCTAGGACAGATGATGGGTTGGGTAGTCTCTTCCTCCTGCTCCATGGGCATGAAAGACCTGGACAAGGCATCAGCGCGTACATTCTTGTCCGCGGGTCGGAAGTGAAGCTGAAAGTCGAACCTGGCAAAGAATAAGGACCACCTGGCTTGCCGTGGGTTCAGTCGCTGAGCGGACCGCAGGTATTCTAGGTTCTTGTGGTCCGTGTAGATGATCACGGGATACACTGCACCTTCCAGGAGGTAGCGCCATTCCTCCAGTGCCAGTTTGACTGCCAAGAGCTCTCGGTCCCCGATGGTATAGTTGCGTTCAGGCGCTGAGAAGCCCTTGGAGAAGAATCCGCAAGTCACCATCTTCCCGGAGGAGGACTTCTGCATGAGCACTGCTCCGGCTCCTGAGGAGGAGGCATCCACCTCCAAGGTGAACTGGCGGTTCAACTCCGGACGGTGAAGTACAGGCGAGGAAGCAAAAGCCCGCTTCAAAGAGCCAAACGCGGCGTCGGCCGCAGGCGACCAGTCCTTTGGATTTGCCTCTTTCTTAGTCAAAGCGGAAAGTGGAGCAGTCAGAGCAGAGAAGTGAGGGACGAATTGGCGGTAGTAGTTGGCGAATCCCAGGAAGCGTTGGATTGCCTTCAGTCCAGAAGGGGGAGGCCAGTTGAGAATGGCGGAGACCTTCTTGGGATCCATCTGCAGTCCAGTCTCAGAGATGATGTACCCCAGAAAGGGGAGAGAAGACTGCTCAAAGACACACTTCTCATACTTTGCGTACAGACGGTTCTCTCTTAGTCGTCGTAGAACCAGCTGTACGTGCTCTCTGTGGGTTGGGAGGTCCGGAGAGAAGACAAGGATGTCATCTAGATATACTACCACACAGGTGTAGAGGAGGTCTCGGAACACGTCGTTCACCAGTTCTTGGAAGACGGCAGGGGCGTTACACAGGCCGAAGGGCATCACGCAGTACTCATAATGTCCATCGCGCGTATTAAACGCGGTCTTCCATTCGTCACCAGAGCGGATGCGCACCAGATTGTAAGCACCCCGAAGATCCAGCTTGGTGAACAGACGAGCTCCTCTAAGCCGGTCAAACAATTCGGGGATGAGCGGCAGAGGGTACTTGTTCTTAACAGTGATCTGATTCAGACCCCGGTAGTCGATGCAGGGACGTAAATCGCCCTCTTTTTTCTTGACAAAGAAGAAACCTGCTCCAGCAGGAGAGGAGGATCTCCGAATGAATCCCCTAGCCAGGCTCTCTGAGATGTAAGTCGACATAGCCCTTGTTTCGGCTGGAGATAAAGGATATATCCGTCCTCGTGGTGGCGTTGTTCCAGGGAGCAGGTCGATGGCACAATCGTAGGGGCGATGTGGCGGCAGTACCTCGGATTCTTTTTTATCAAAGACATCAGCAAAGGACCAATAAGCCGAGGGCAGCCCCGGTAGGTTCTCAGGAACCGGAGGTCGTCGGATGGGTTGTGTGGATTTTAGGCATCTCTCATGACACGAAGCACCCCAGCGGGTGATTTCGCCAGTGCCCCAGCTGACTGATGGTTCGTGAGTCCGTAACCATGGAAGGCCCAGCAGGATCTGATGGGACATGTGCGGAAGGACGTAGAAGGCGATGTTCTCGGTGTGAAGAGCACCGATGCGCAGTTCAACCGGCCTGGTGGTCCAGGAGATGGTGTCAGAAAGGGGTCTCCCATCCACAGAGGCAATCACCAGGGGCTTGTTGAGTGGGATAACAGGCACCTGGTATTTGTCCACGGTGGCTTGCTGGATGAAATTGCCTGCTGCCCCGGAATCAAGATAGGCCTCAGCCGTGAACCGCGTCTCTCCCGTTGTCACTTGCACGGTCCATGTGACCGGATCAGAGAGAGTCCCAGCACCTAGGGTGGCCTCTCCTACCAACCCTAGGCTTTGGAGTTTCCCGGCCTTTCCGGACAGGAACGGAGGAGGTGTGTGCCCTCACCGCAGTAAAAGCAGAGACCCTGGGCAAGCCGCTCTGCTCTACGTTGTGCAGACTGACGCACTCGGTCAATCTGCATGGGCTCGTGGACGGGACTCCCAGCTGTTGATGACTGAGGTACGGAGGGCTTCTGAGGAGGAGATGAATGCCGTAACGGGCGTCTCTCACGAGATAGCTCTTTGGAGCGCTCCTGAAAACGTATGTCCACACGAGTTGCTAGGGCAATCAGGGCATCTAGGGTGGAGGGCACGTCCCGACCCGCCAACTCATCCTTGATGCGACTCGAGAGTCCCTCCCAGAAGGCGGCTGTTAGGGCCTCATTATTCCACCCGAGTTCTGAAGCCAAAGTGCGAAAACGGATGGCGTATTGGCCCACCGTCAGTGTTCCTTGACGTAGGCGGAGGAGTGATGAAGCAGAGGCAGAAGCGCGTCCCGGCTCGTCAAAGGTGCTGCGGAATGCCTGCAGGAACTGTTGAAGATCCTTGGTCATGGGGTCCTCCTTCTCCCACAAGGGGTTCATCCACGCCAGCGCCTCGCCCTCTAGGTGGGACGTTATAAAGGCGACCTTGGCTTGGTCGGAGGCGAACAGATGTGGCAGCTGCGTGAAATGAAGGGAACGTTGATTTATGAAGCCCCTGCAGGTCTTGGGATCTCCAGCATAACGAGGAGGTGACGCCAAACGGAGTCGGGAAGCATCTGACGAGGTTGCCACTGGTGCGGGGGCCATGGCTTGCCTGGCGGGGGACCTGGGTGCCGCAGGCGTCATTGATGCTTGTAACGTGTACAGGCGGGTGTCCACGGAGGTCATGAATTGCAGCATGCGGGTCTGGACTTCACGCTGGCGTTGGAGTTCCTCTTGCAGAGCCATTAGTGCTGCAGCGGGATCCATGGCCTGATCTTACTGTCACGGCCGGGCGGTCGGGCAGACCCAGGAGGTGGATCCACTGGACCGAACTCTCTGAGATGGTGGTAGGGAGTCCGGCAGCTGAAGCACTGATGGGCAGTAGAACAGTCCGTGCAAGAGAAGGCAGCGGAGGAGTCCCAGGGACCACGGAGTCACAGAAGGTGGTCTTGGTGACGTAGCTCAGGTTCGGAGGCCGAGGTGATATCAGGCGGGGTCCGGAACCTCTGGAGCAAGATGACGGGTCACCGCAGGGATCCGGGATGGTACGGACTGTCAGATGGCAGACGGACAGCTTGCGGGGATCAGGACACGGCAGACTGGATGGCGAGGCAGGTACGGCTCTACAAAGACAGATAGGTGAGTACAGGCACATAAACACCAAGAGACCTGACTCCTAGCTCAGGGAACACGAAGATCAGGCCCCGCCCCCTTGGACAATGACCCCCTATATACCCTGTACCTGTGCAACCTCATTTCCTGTTAATGGACGCTGGCCCTTTAAGAAAGGGTCAGTGACCGCGCGCGCGCCCTAATGCGCATGCGCGCCGCCCGGGTGCCAGAAGCCAGGGAAGGAGGCTGCGAGGAGGACGCAGGGGAGCCGGCCAGGTCCAGGGAAGCTGTCGGGCGCCGGGATCGGGGGCCCGGAGCCCTGGGACGGACGGAATCCGGTGACTGGGGGGCGGAGAGCGTGGCAGGTGAGCCGGGGAACGGGGGTGAGGACCCGGGGAGCGTGACACATGTACATCCAGATCTGGATTTTGATACGGGGCTACTCAAAAGAGTCACCATCTGGAGACCTGCTCTTCTTGGAATTCACTATGTATCATTGGAATCACAGGAACCAAAATACCAGTTAACAATATCCTAAAGGTTTATTCAATCAATAATAACCTGGACGTTCCAGTCCTAGTAAACAAATGTAGTTTCCAAATGTCTTGGTATACAGTTCCGGTTGGAATAAGAGTTATATGATAACTGAATATATGAGCTTAGGTTCCTCAGTGGAGAAGGTCCTGGCCGGCGGCAGCTCCCGTGTTATCTCACCGCGTTCCGGACTTGGAATCTTCACATATTATCGTAACTCCTATTCCTAATGGAACCATTTACCAAGACAAAATTTGGAAACTACTACTCAACATTTGTTTATTTGGGACTGGAACTTCATGTCCTGGTTCCCAGACTGTGATATATTGATTTTACAAACTTTTTTTCTTTTGGCATATTGTTAATTTGCATTTTGGTTAGTGATGGGTGGACTTGCAGATACCCAGGATGGACGGGTTTAACTGGGTTAAAAAAAAAACGGAATTGATCCTGAATATCTGCCTGGACGCTGGTCCCTATATAAGTATATGGGGACCAGAATCTGGCACTTTAAAATAGTGGTAGAATGGATAGGGGAATTGGAGCAAGCGTATTATACTTACTGAGTAGCTCTAACGCTACTTCCTGGGCCACTCATTATCCTTTATATATATTCATTGCTTCCCCCACCCAACAACAGTCATGGCATCTCTGATTGGTGCAAATTTGCTTTATTCTTATTTTCTTCAATTTTTTTTTATTACCCGAGTGGCCAAATCCAGATCGTTACCCGGAGTTCCCGGAGAACTATGGGCCTGGGATTGGTGAATTACAAGCGACATTTGTGGTCTTATCTAACTTTTATTTAATAGACTAGTTGTCTAGGTTATTCCATAGGGTAAACAAAAAGTATATCATCCTTAGTATGTCATATATATCCTTGGTATGCCATAAGGACACTCTCTTGGCAAGTATGAAGTCAACTGTGCCTTATTGTTGCAATTAGTATTTGAGCCTGGATCTTTTTTGGCCTGTACAATCAATATATACTACAAAAACAGTGTGAACAAAACCCAATATGGAATGTTAAAATTTGTATACAGTAGTGACCTTTAGAGAGATTTTACAGACAGTAAATCCATGGCACGAAATACTCCCAGACTATCAAAATTTGACTATAATATCCATCATCCCTAGTAATAGCCTATTAGCTATTGCTAGTTTTGCCCAGATGATTCAGCTCAACATGCACCGTATATGCTGTCAATTGTAATATCTGGAGGTATATCACCAAGGCCAAATGTTGAAGATCGGTATGATTGGAGAATTGGTGATACTTCACATTGGTATTTGGCATGGAAAATACAGGGACGGATTTTGTAACAGTTATGAAAAAAAACTTTTAAAATTAGTGTCGCCGTCTTCCATGCACGGGATAAGTTTCAATATTGCAAGATTCTCCTGTCACATAGAAAGGTTTAGAAACAGACATGGCATTAATTCCTAATTAGCCGCCAGAACAAATGTTTATTTTCACTGATTTCTCAAACAGCTTTGACTTCTGCAGATTCTGTCCGTGGCCTCCGGCTCGTGTGTGTGTGTCATGTGCTCTCCAAATATCAATCCGATGAAAATGTCTCTCCCCAAAGTCCATCAATAACTGTAGACAAGATAAGTGCACTAACGGGACTGTGTAACCTTGAAATAAAGGCTCTGGATCTGGGGCTGTGACATGCAGTCTGCGCTGTGTGCCTACTGCATCCACTTTTCATTATCTCGTCTTTGAGATATTTTCTATTTCATGTTATTTCTTGTTATGCGGGCTTTACACGAGACGATATATCGTGCGCATCGTCGGGGTCACGGTTTTCGTGACGCACATCCGGCATCGTTCATGACGTCGTCTCGTGTGACACCTCCGAACGACGCTGAATCGGTCACAAATCATGAGTCGTGTACTCGTCGCTTATTTTTAAAAAATTGTTTATTTTTCATGGCGCCGGTTGTTCATCGTACCCGGGGCAGCACACATCGCTCGTGTGACACCCCGGGAACGATGAACACAGCTTACCTGCGTCCCGCGGCTCCCGCCAGCTATGCAGAAGGAAGAAGGTGGGCGGGATGTTACGTCCCGCTCATCTCCGGCCCTCCACTTCTATTGGGCGGCCGCTGTGTGACGTCGCTGTGACGCTGAACGTTCCTCCCCCTTCAGGAAGAGGATGTTCGCCGCCCACAGCGAGGTCGCTCAGCAGGTAAGTACGCGTGACGGTGGTTTAACGACGTTGTGCACCACGGGCAACTAATTGTATATACAATTATATACATTATTATAATTGTATATACAATATATACAGTACAGATCAAAAGTTTGGATAAAGTTTTTTTTATATTAGATTTCATATACATATATATAGTACAAATCAAAAGTTTGGACACACCTTCTCATTAAAAGAGTTTTCTCTATTTTCATGACTCTGAAAATTGTAGACTCACATTGAAGGCATCAAAACTATGAATTAACACATGTGGAATGAAATACTTAACAAAAAAGTGTGAAACAACTGAAAATATGTCTTATATTCTAGGTTCTTCAAAGTAGCCACCTTTTGCTGAAAGAGGAAAGATTACATAAGAAATAGATGGGAAGGATTGAATAGTGGGACGGAGGGAGGGAGGAAGAAAGGAAGGAAGACAAATAAAAACTAGAATAGGTAAAAATAAAGAAGAAATAAAGAACACAAAGGATGAAGCAGAAAAAATAATAACTACAGATAAAATAGGATGCAGAATAAAGGAGGAAAAAGAAAAATACTAGATAAAAAAGAAAAAGTAGGAAGAAAAAAAGATAAAAACAAGTAAAAAAAAAAGAAAATCAAGAAAAGAAGTGAAATGGAGAAACTGAAGTGAAATATAAAATATAAAAAAGAACAAGGATGGCAAAAATAACTAAAAGCAGGAATAGAAAGAAAAAAGTAGAATGAAGATTATAAGGATGAAGAGGAAGGAGAAAGTAGATTATCAACATTATGTTTTCTTATTATTTTTATTCTAAGGCTTTAACAATAGTTTTCTTGATTCCAATATTTTTACTGCTATTGTAAGTCAGTAGTACATTACACACATCTCTATCTGCGCCCTGTCCTTTCTCCTATACTCTGGATGAGTAAACAGATTATTACCGTTCTCCTCCTTAGTGGTATTATTTTTTGTGTAACCTGCAGGAAGAATCCAAGGTGTTCCTAGAAGATCTCGTTATTTTAATCTCATTACTTCATGATCCTCTGAGATAATTAACAGCTGGGTTACAAGGCTTTAAACCTGTGACCAAAAGGAAGTCACTGAGTGTCATTGTCATTGTCATATTATTAAAAAACCATGGACTGATCGTTATCTGATTTCATGTATTTTTTTATTATTATTATTATTATTATTATTATTATTATTATTATTATTATTATTATTATTAATAATAATAATAATAACCAAATCCACTTTACAACTTCCCTGCACAAAAACTATAGTACAAGTGGATCTCAAATTTATATAAACTGTTTTTCCATCCATTGTCCTAAAGCTGGAGAGATATTTACCAGCTGTTTATTTTCCCAATTATTTAAATAAATAATTAAAACAAATGATATGCAGTCACCCCCTAATTTTGATACCAGCCATGATAAATCCCGACAGCTGGGGCTGGTATTCTCAGGCTAGGGAGAGCCATGCTTATTGAGGCCCCCCCAGCCTAAAACTAGCAGACTGCAGCAGCCCAGGATTGTTGCATCCATTAGATGTGATAATCCAAACACTATACCTGAATCTATACCCGAATTGCCCTGGTGAGGTGGCAATCAAGGTAGTAAAAGGTTAATCACAGCTAACAACTGCCACTAAGCCTTAGATTAGTAATGGGAGGTGTCTAGTCTAAGAAACACCGCCAACAGCCCAGTCACTCAGGAAGACTGGGGCTGGGCTTGGTGATGTCAGTCCAACTGGAAGTTGATGTGGCATCACCGGATCTCAGAGGTCACGGAGCCTGGGGGTCACTTAATGGGGATGAATGGACCGCAATAGCGCCACTCAGAGGCAGAATTTACTAAACAAAGTATTTAGAAATAGCCTTCCCTATCAGTTTTACAGAGATGTGGCTACTATTGCAGAGTAGTGAACCACCCCTTTAATAATATTATAATAGATTTCTTCTGTTGAGTCCAAGACATGTTAGTCCAACATTGGTTGATTGTATGTAGACAACACCTAAGCTCAAGGCTTGATTGACCTAAAAGTGTGCAGTAACCCCCACAGGGATACATTTTGTCACCTAATACAAATATGAAATTGGGACGTATGACATCCCCCCTTAATTTGGCCTTGTTTGACATCTTCAGGCCACCCTACTGTAATGGTTGTGATGCGCGGAGCATTTTATGTGGTTATGTTCTGTCACGCTTATGTGCAGAGCTAATCCTTGCTGTTCCATTGTGCAGAGCTTTTTGCAGGTTTGGATGCTCTGCTGTTTGTCTTGAACACCTATGGACAGGTTGTCTCTCAGCTCTGGGTTCTACGCTGGTCCTGGGAGGTGCCTATGCAGATGCTCCTCGTTCCTGGTGATTGCTCTGCTTTATTAGTGAGCATGCTTGCCCGGAATGTCGCCAGTCGTACTTCCTGTTTTACAGTAGTGCTTCCATTGTGATAAGTGATCTGATCTTGGCCCTCGACTCTGGACTGTTGTTAACTCTTCTCTGCCTGTCTCCCTGACTTTGTCATTACCTCCTGGCTTCTGACCTCAGAACGCTTCCTGACCACGTCCCCGCCTGCTCCCTGTACCCTGTACGCGCTCTCCTGGAATCCTGACCATCGGCTTGTATCTTGACCTCGTCTTTGTCGGCTCCCAGTGTCCTGTCGCTACCTCCAGGCTTCTGACTTCGGCTTGTCTGACTACCTCTCCATTCACATTCACGCAAGTAGTGTCTAACGCCACCTTGTGAGGGGCATCACACCTACTTTGTGAACTCAAAGGTACATGAAGCAGCTCAGATCATGAACACACCGGGAACATTTGGCTCCTTCATCATCTGGAAGCTTCTCTAAAATACCGGGTGGTAAGAAGGCCAAGTCCAAGAAATTGTTTTGAGCTACATTGTGACTCCACACGTTCCATAGAGATCACGCATATTTCCAAGGTGATGTTACTGCTCTGTATGGACATCCAGCCTCACCATAGCCCTTGATGATTTAATGTAGTACTAACGAGGAATTGGATGTAATTGGAGCTGTATCTCTACAATTTATTACAGGGTATTGATTTCCTGACATTGAACTACATTACTGTGCAAGAATCCTGGAGAGAAGTAACCACATTATTAACCATTTATTCAAAGAGGTGGCTGCCCTTCATGATTTACATGGGAATAAATCCTTTCAACCTAATGGAGAAGCAATTCCCAGGTTTCTATAGAAAATTATGTATGATCGGCGCGCGTGAAGACAACCGTGTAACCCTGCCATCCAGAACGTACATATCACTCCGATGGAATCGATCTGATTAAGAGGATGAGGAAGTCTCGACTAGACCTGAACTTCAGCTTGGATAAATCAATCAATATATTTTTACGTGGACCCATAATTATTACATTTTATTCCCTGTAGCTCTCTAAGTGTCCCGTTTAGGGGGCTGCCAAGTATTTCAAGAAATTCAATGCCTACTGAGATGTGATATCTTCTCTCATGGTCTGAAGAGTTCGTCCTCTCCTTATAAATGTGAAATTACAGAAAGCTACGATCACATGCGAAGAATTTCACTCATCTGATTAATCACTGGTCATGTTATTTCATATGAAGACATCATATAAAGCCAAGACATGTCACGGATGAGTTTGGGTGACCTTGAGGTTCTTTAGTTCTTGAATAGGTCTTCAAGTTTGTTATAGCACAAATTCACAGCAACTTAGAAGTGACGCAATGGCCCTATTCTTAAAGAGAAACCTGTTTACTTACCATTAAAATAGAAAGTTTACCAGGACCTAGGGAAAATGAGGTCACAAGAAACTTTAGGGCCTGTAAAAAGCTACCACAGGAATTACGGGGAACCACCTGATCTTCCTAAAGAATCAGAAGATCTTCCAAGCTCCACCAAAGCAACCCGGAACCTCAAAGAAACCAGTGATTCGATCTTCCTAAAGAATTAGATCTTGCAAGCTCCACCAAAGCAACCCGAAACCTCAAAGAAACCAGAGATTGGATCTTTCTAAAGGATCAGAAGATCTTCCAAACTCCACCAAAGCAAACCAAAACCTCAAAGAAACCAGCGATTCAATCTTCCTAAAGAATCAGAAGATCTTGTAAGCTCCACCAAAGCAACCCGAAACCGTAAAGAAACCAGTGACTCAATCTTCCTAAAGGATCAGAAGATCTTCCAAGCTCCACCAAAGCAACCCAAAACCTCAAAGAAACCAGAGATTCGATCTTCCTAAAGAATCAGAAGATCTTGTAAGCTCCACCAAAGCAACCCGAAACTTCAAAGAAACCAGTGACTTGATCTTCCTAAAGGATCAGAAGATCTTCCAAGCTCCGCCAAAGCAACCCAAAACCTCAAAGAAACCAGCGATTCAATCTTCCTAAAGAATCAGAAGATCTTGTAAGCTCCACCAAAGCAACCTGAAACCTTAAAGAAACAAAAACGATTCAATCTTAGGCTCTGTGCGCACGCTGCGGATTTACTTGTTGATTTTCCGCCATGGAATTAATGAGCATATCACTTCTTTTCCGCGGAGACCAACTTGCGGAAAATCCGTTTTAAATCTGCGGCAAATCACGGCAAAAACGCGGGTGCGGTTTTGCCACGGTTTTTACCGCAGGTGCGGGATTCTTTCAGAAGATCCGTTTTTTTCTTAAGAAAATTGCACTTTCTAGTGCGCACATAGCCTAAAGAATTAGATCTTCCAAACTCCACCAAAGCAATCCAAAACGTCAAACAAACCAGCGATTTTGGGAGGCTCTTTCATTTACAGAGGCAGGGTGGGGCAAGAAATATTCTTTCATTTTATAACCTTTTGGTCAGAGAAGAAAGAGTAAATTCGAGTGGAATTGAATTCTACTTAAATATGACAAAAATCCGCTTTCTCCAAAATGCAGATTTTTTTGGAATTCGCTTCTGTGGGAATTCAGCAAAATGGCGGTCACTGGTTGCAATTTTTCTGCACAATACATGAGTTATCAAGAAGTTAAATAATTAAAAAATCATTATACTCACCTCACCCCCATCTCTAGCACCTCAGCTACTCACCACCACTTATTTGTTCTCGATGCATCTTCTGTCCCCCCACTGCTAGCAATGGAATCTTCAGACATCTCACACGGTGCCGTAGTAGTAGTAAAATATTAACAGTCTCAATGTTACAGGTCCATCTCCAGAGATCTTGATGTTCCTTTGTCCACGATGCGCAACATAGTCAAGAAGTTTACAACGCATGGTACTGTTGCTAATCTCCTTGGACATGGATAGCAGAGAAAAATTGATAAAAGGTTGCAACACAGGATAGTCCTGATGGTGGATAAACCACCTCCAAACAAGTGCCAAAGAAATTCAAGCTGTCCTGCAGGCTCAGGGGGCATCAATGTCAGTGCAAACTATCCGTCCATATTTGAATTAAATGAAACCCTATGGAGGAGACCCAGGAGGACCCCACTGCTGACACAGAGACATAGAAAAGCGACACTGCAGTTTATCAAAATGTATGTGAGTAATCAAAATCCTTCTGGGAAATCGTCTTGGGGACAGATGAAACCAAGATAGAGCTTTTTGGTTAAGCACATTATTCTACTGTTTACTGAAAACGGAATGAGGCTTATAAAAAAAAACAACACAGGACCTACAGTCAGGTATGATGGAGGCTCAAAAATGTTTTGGGGTGTTATGCTGCCTCTGTGCGCCTTGACTGTGCAAGAAATCATGAAATCTGAGGATTCCTAAAGCATTTTGGGTGGCAATGTAGTGCCCAGTGTCAGAATGTTGGGTTTGTGTCCTAGGTCACATGGGTTTCTCAACAGGATAATGACTGCAAACACTTCAAGAAGCCCCCAGAAATGGATAGAAACAAAGCGCTGGAGAGTTCTGAAGTGGCAGCAATGAGACCGGATCTAAATCCCATTGACACCTGTGGAGAGGTCTTAAATTTGCTGTTGGGAGAAGAGAAGACACCTTCAGATATGAGAGACCTGGAGCAGATTATAAAGAAGAGTCCGAAATTCCAGGTGAGAGGAGGAAGAAGCTTGTGGACGGGTATAGGAGGCGACTGATTGCAAGTATTTATTCCAAAGGGTAAAGGGTGCAACCAAATTTTTAATTGAGGGGGACAACAATTTTTTCCGGCACATTATTTTGTGAAATTATTTCCAATTTGCTTTTTTCTCCTGAGTTTTTTTTTGTTTTGTTTCAATAAACACAAAGGAAATAAAACTATGTAATTGCAATAAGTTTCTGGGAGAAATACTTCATTTTCTGGAACAATTTCAAGGGTGCCAACACTTTTGGCCATGACTGTATGTAATTGCAGACATATTTTTAGTCACACAGCTTTCCAAAAAATCTACAGTACAGACCAAAAGTTTGGACACACCTTCTCATTCAAAGAGTTTTCTTTATTTTCATGACTCTGAAAATTGTAGATTCACATTGAAGGCATCAAAACTATGAAGTAACACATGTGGAATGAAATACTTAAAAAAGTGTGAAACAACTGAAAATATGTCTTATATTCTAGGTTCTTCAAAGTAGCCACCTTTTGCTTTGATTACTACTTTGCACACTCTTGGCATTCTCTTGATGAGCTTCAAGAGGTAGTCACCGGAAATGGTCTTCACGTCACAGGTGCGCCCTGTCAGGTTTAATAAGTGGGATTTCTTGCCTTATAAATAGGGTTGGGACCATCAGTCGTGGTGTGCAGAAGTCTGGTGGATACACATCTGATAGTCCTACTGAATAGATTGTTAGAATTTGTCTTATGGCAAGAAAAAAGCAGCTAAGTAAAGAAAAACAAGTGGCCATCATTACTTTAAGAAATGAAGGTCAGTCAGTCCGAAAAATTGGGAAAACTTTGAAAGTGTCCCCAAGTGCAGTGGCAAAAACCATCAAACGCTACAAAAAAACTGGCTCACATGAGGACCGCCCCAGGAAAGGAATACCAAGAGTCACCTCTGCTGCGGAGGATAAGTTTATCCGAGTCACCAGCCTCAGAAATCGCACGTTAACAGCAGCTCAGAATAGAGACCAGGTCAATGCCTCACAGAGTTCTAGCAGCAGACACATCTCTAGAACAACTGTTAAGAGGAAACTTTGTGCAGCAGGACTTCATGGTAAAATAGCTGCTAGGAAACCACTGGTAAGGACAGGCAACAAGCAGAAGAGACTTGTTTGGGCTAAAGAACACAAGGAATGGACATTAGACCAGTGGAAATCTGTGCTTTGGTCTGATGAGTCCAAATTTGAGATCTTTGGATCCAACCACCGTGTCTTTGTGCAACGCAGAAAAGGTGAACGGATGAACTCTACACGCCTGGTTCCCACCGTGAAGCATGGAGAAGGAGGTGTGATGGTGTGGGGGTGCTTTGCTGGTGACACTGTTGGGGATTTATTCAAAATTGAAGGTATACTGAACCAGCATGGCTACCACTGAATCTTGCAGCGGCGTGCTATTCCGTCCGGTTTGCGTTTACTTGGACCATCATTTATTTTTCAACAGGACAATGACCCCAAACACACCTCCAGGCTGTGTAAGGGCTATTTGACTAATAAGGACAGTGATGGGGTGCTACGCCAGATGACCTGGCCTCCACAGTCACTAGACCTGAACCCAATCGAGATGGTTTGTGGTGAGCTGGACCGCAGAGTGAAGGCAAAAGGGCCAACAAGTGCTAAGCATCTCTGAGAACTCCTTCAAGACTGTTGGAAGACCATTTCCGGTGACTACCTCTTGAAGCTCATCAAGAGAATGCCAAGAGTGTGCAAAGCAGTAATCAAAGCAAAAGGTGGCTACTGTGAAGAACCTAGAATATAAGACATATTTTCAGTTGTTTCACACTTTTTTAAGTATTTCATTCCACATGTTTTCATTCACAGTTTTGATGTCTTCAATGTGAATGTACAATGTTTAGAGTCCTGAAAATAGGTGTCTGCACTGTATATATATATATATATATATATATATCTATCTATCTGTAAGCAATAACAATGTGAGAACTTTTAGTTGCATTCAATATGCAGAAACCCCAATTTGACCTTTTGGAAAAAGCAATCCTAAAAGTCCATGTTGACTCTTTAAAGAGACTTGCCACACGACTTAGGATATAAAGCCAAACCAGAAATTCCATTTGGCTTTGCCCCTCATCAGTGCAAAGCAGGTAGTCTGTTATGGCTGGGTGAGAAGCCTCTGATGGGGGGTTTTAAGTTGTAAACTTTCTCCTCATGGAGATCACCAAGATGGCATAGGGAAACGTTTAGGCTATTGGAATTTGCTATGTATAGCACTAGAGATGTTAGGTTTTACTTCACCTGTAAAAAATGTCCAAATCTAATATCTGAGTCCCCTGAAAGGGGGTCCCAATTGGCACCCACCATGTACCTGGCCGGTCTCCATATTTTATTCACTGTCTATTGGAAATCTCACTATGCGCGTAGCCCGGGGTGGAGGAGCAGCACTAAGCTGAGGTATTGATTGTGTGGGAATTATTCACTTACCACTGGCAGATGCTAAAGACTGTTAACAGCCATTAACGCTGACTTTCAGGGGGGTTTCTACGCGCAGTATAATGTAAGCTACATTAGTGCCGTATTTTACGCAGTGTCGGGAGCACAGTATACAGAATACAGGGCGGTACTCATCTCCCGTCCAGCGCCAGTTCTCCGCTCACAACAATTCGTGCACAGGCGTCTCAGACAGGGCACAGCGCTGTGCGGCCAAATGCACTGCAGGGGTTAATAAAATAATAATAGGCAAATTTTATTTAGGTTGCATCTGCACAAATCTTTGCAAAGCGTTTTTTTCTGTTTGGTTTTATTCTTTATATACTCCGTGAATTTTTCCATATTTTTGAACATTTATCCACAAATTTAAATGTATTTTATTGGGGTTTTATGTGATATACCAACACTAACTAACAAGTATTTGAGAAGTGTAAAGTAAATTAAAAAAAAAAATAAAAAATATAAATCTGAAAATTGTGACGTGCATTTGTATTCAGAACCCTGTTGTCTGATCCCCCCAAATAAATACCATATTTTTTTGTTTTATAAGATGTGCTGGATTATAAGACTCACCCCAGATTTAGAGAGAAAAAAAAGGGAAAAATAAAATATGGGGTCCATCTTGCAATCCAATGGTGTCTTACCAGAGGGGGGGCAGCAGTGGGGTCACAGGAGGCAGGGGCAGTGGAGGAGTTGGGCGATGCTTCGGGCGGTGTGGAAGGTGTCCCAGATCCTCGCTGCGAGCGCTTTGAGGTAGGTAACACCCAGAAACTGTCGGCGGTGTGGGCTTCAAAGAAATGGCGCCTGGAGTTGGCGTATGCACAGATTTAGCTATCTGCTCAATGACAAGCCAAGATCTCATCTGCACGTGCGCCACCTCTGGGCACTATATTCCTTAAGTCCGCTGCTGGGAGAGTTAATGACCCAGATCCTTTCTGAGGTAGGCAACATCCAGAAACTGATGGCAGTGCGGGCTTCAAAGAAATGGCGCCCGGAGTTGTCGCGAGCACAGATGGAGCTCTCAGCTCAATGACAAGTCGGGATCTGCGCACGTGCCACCTCTGGGCACCATTTTCCTTAAGTCCGCTGCTGGGAGATCAATGAGCCAGAGGCGGTGTGTGCACAGATGAGATCTTAAGCCGACAGCTGCATCTGTGCATGTGCCAACTCTGGGCACCATTATTTGAAGCTCGCAGCACAGCGCCCACAGCCCCAGCACAGCCACCTCAGCACAGCGCACGAAGCCCAAGCACAGCCACCCAGCACAGCGCCCGCAGCCCCAGCACAGCCACCCCAGCACAGCGCCCGCAGCCCAAGCATAGTCACCCCAGCACAGCGTCCACAGCCCCAGCACAGCCACCCCAGCACAGCGCCCGCAGCCCAAGCACAGCCACCCCAGCACAGCGTCCACAGCCCCAGCACAGCTACCCCAGCACTGTGCCTGCAGCCCCAGCACAGACACCCCAGCACAGCACCCGCAGCCCCAGCACAGCCACCCCAGCACAGTGCCCGCAGCCCAAGCACAGCCACCCAGCACAGCGCCCGCAGCCCCAGCACAGCCACCCCAGCACAGTGCCCACAGCCCCAGCACAGCTACCCCAGCACTGTGCCTGCAGCCCCAGCACAGACACCCCAGCACAGCACCCGCAGCCCCAGCACAGCCACCTCAGCACAGCACTCGCAGCCCCAGCACAGCCACCCCAGCACAGTGCCCGCAGCCCCAGCACAACCACCCCAGCACAGCGCCCGCAGCCCCAGCACAGCCAACCCAGCACAGCGCCCGCAGCCCCAGCACAGCCACCCCAGCACAGCCAACCCAGCACAGCACCCACAGCCCCAGCACAGCCACCCCAGCACAGCACCCGCAGCCCCAGCACAGCCACCCCAGCACAGTGCCCGCAGCCCCAGCACAACCACCCCAGCACAGCGTCCACAGCCCCAGCACAGCCAACCCAACACAGCGCCCGCAGCCCCAGCACAGCCAACCCAACACAGCGCCCGCAGCCCCAGCACAGCCACCCCAGCACAGCACCCACAGCATGTTCCCTGCCTCCTGCTACCCCTCTCTACCATCTCCCATTAAGCTTTATTCAGATTATAAGACAGAAGGATAGATAGAAGGATAGATAGATAGACAGATAGATGTAGAGAGTTTAGACAGATATGATATAGATACTTCTCTAAAGGCATATCTCACTATGGACACTTCTCCACCCCAGAATTAAACACTGGGGCAAAAGATTAAATAATTGTCTATTAGACGCACCCGTTGAGGGCATCACTGATAAAAAGGATAAAGGACTGAAGCCCTCGGAAAATATCAACTTGAAATCCTGAAACGTTCCCCATCTGCACAGACAGAATAATATGTGCGGTGAAGTGCGGCTCCCGCTGCGATGTCTTTCAGAGAGAAGGGAGCGCGGGGAGAAATGGCACTTTTCATTTACCACTGAAAATGACAGGATCTGATAAAAGTGGAAGGAGCTGCAAAATAATGAGAAAATGTCTGTAGCCTGAACCTCCAGCGTCACAACCAGACACGACTTGAACTACTGTATTTAGTGTTCAACTGGTTTTTCTTTTAACAATAGAAGGAAATATCCTGCGTTTTGAAAAAATTAGTCTGTTTTTTGTTTTGTTTTTTTTTTGTTTGTTTTATCCTCTGAACTAGCGCCACTCTATTTCATGGGTTGTGACTGGTATTGCAGCTCATCCCCATGCAATTAAATGAGGCTGAGATGTTATGTCCTGTGCATAGACAGGAACAGTGCTTTTTGTTGTATTAATAAATAGACTTACCATTTTTTTATAAACCTGAAGATCCTGAAATACTTTGAAGATTTTAATTTCCACAGCATACACCAATCACACCCAGAGCTGCATTGGGTTAGTAATGGGGGTGTCTGATAGACGCCTCTCCATTACTAACCCTTGGGCTTGATGCCAGCTGACAAATCACTGCTGACATTAACCTCAAATATCATTACTCCAACTGTTACCGCACCAGGGCAATCGGGAAGAGCCGGGAAAAGTGCTAGAATTCATTCATCTAATGTGATGCGCCAAATCTAGGGCGGCTTCAGGCTGCTATTTTTAACTTTACAATTGGGTAACATAGATATGTACCTGGGGGGCCTCATGGAGCAATCGGTGGGGTGCAAAGGAGTAATAACAAACTAGTCCTTGGCCAAAGTAGCAAACTGAATATTACCCCAACTACAGGAAAGCACAAGAATGACTCTAAAGGGTGCTTTACACGCTACGACATCGCTAGCGATAGCACCCGCCCCCGTCATGCGTGCGACATTTGGTGATTGCTGCCGTAGCGAACATTATCACTACAGCAGCGTCACACGCACATACCTTTTCAGCGACGTCGCTGTGACCGCCGAACAATCCTTCCTTCAAGGAGGTGGTGCGTTCGGCGTCATAGCGACATCACTGCGGCGTCTCTAAGCGGCCGCCCAATAGCAGAGGAGGAGCCGAGATGAGCAGCCGGAACATGCCGCCCACCTCCTTCCTTCCTCATTGCCGGTGGACACCGGTAAGGAGATGTTCCTCGTTCCTGCGGTGTCGCACATAGCGATGTGTGATGCCGCAGGAACGACGAACCACCAGAGGCATGCACCACCTACGATATTATGAAAAGGAGCGACGTGTCAACGATCAGCGATTTGTGACGCTTTTGCAATCGTGGATTGTCGCTCCTTGGTGTTACACGCTGCGATGTCGCTAACGGCGCCGGATGTGTGACCCCGACGATATATCGTTAGCGATATCACAGCGTGCAAAGCACCCTTAAGGGCATGTTCACACAGTGTCTTTTCTAATCGGATCAAAGCAATTAATTTTTTAAGCGGAAATCTGTTTAGGAAACACAAGAATTTTTACGGGAGCCATCTCCTTGAAAATTCATCTTATGCCTCTTGTTGTCTATTTCCTGAAGCAGTTTGTAAAGTTTTCACTGTTGTTTCTTTAAGCATTTTTCTTTCAGAGGGGGTCCATTTTGCACTTTTTAAGGACCATTAACCCATGATCAAAATGATAGCTTTTGTTTTTAGACAGAAATGCTCACCAAATTATGGAGCGTCTTCCAAGTGGAAAGAGTGGTCAAGTGTCCCTTCTTTTGCCGCTTGCTGTTTTTGGTAACCTACAGGGCGGCACGGTGGCTTAGTGGTTAGCACTGCAGCCTTGCAGCGCTGGGGTCCTGGGTTCAAATCCTACCAAGGACACCATCTGCAAGGAGTTTGTATGTTCTCCCCGTGTTTGCGTGGGTTTCCTCCGGGTACTCCGGTTTCCTCCCACACTCCAAAGATATACAGATAGGGACTCTAGATTGTGAGCCCCAATGGGGACAGTATTGCTGATGTATGTAAATCGCTGTGGAATTAATAGCGCTATATAAATGAATACAATTATTATTAAATTAAATAAAGTGGTTAAAAGCCTGAACATATGAACAACAAGCCGTTTTTACACAAGAAATGGGAAGATACTTCGGAGTGATTTCTGAGCAATTTTTAGGTGGGTTTTTGAGGGAACCTGTTTCAAATCTACCCCCAAAAAAAACTTTTTGGGAATAAACTCCAAGGGTAACAACTAATAAGGCTTCCACAATGGCTCCCAATTTTGTAGAGAACTACAACCAGTAGAGCAGATCTCTATACATAGATCCTGAAAAATCTTGTTGGATCCTTATGGTGAGAGCATCAGGTTTCTAAGGATTCCTGTGTCTATCCCTTCAGATTTAGGTATTCTTGTCCCTACAAAGATTAGAACCTTGAGAGAACAGAACCAAAGGAGACTATCAGGTTGCCAGAAGCAAATTATTATGGTGCACCTTCAAAGGTGTTCAGGTGAGTAGATAAGCTATAGGGATGTAGAAGTTGCAGTAATCGCTTAGAACTGGAGCCTAAGGGGCACTTTGCACGCTGCGACATCGCAGGACGATGCCGCGATGCCGAGCGCGATAGTGCCCGCCCCCGTCGCAACTGCGATATCCTTGTGATAGCTGCCGTAGCGAACATTATCGCTACGGCAGCTTCACATGGACTCACCTGTCCTGCGACCGTCGCTCTGGCCGGCGAAGCGCCTCCTTATTAAGGGGGCGGGTCGTGCAGCGTCACTGCGACGTCACACGGCAGGCGGCCAATAGGAGCGGAGGGGCGGAGATGAGCGGGATGTAAACATCCCGCCCACCTCCTTCCTTCCGCATATCCTACGGAAGCCGCAGTGACGCCGGTAGGAGATGTTCCTCGCTCCTGCGGCTTCACACACAGTGATGTATGCTGCCGCAGGAGCGAGGAACAACATCGGACCGTCGCGTCAGCGTAATCATGGATTACGCCAACGCTGCACCGATGATACGATTACGATGCTTTTGCGCTCGTTAATCGTATCATCTAGGCTTTACACACTGCGATGTCGCATGCGATGCAGGAAGTACGTCATTTTCATTTTGACCCCACCGACATCGCACCTGCGATGTCGTAGTGTGCAAAGCCCGCCTAAGAGGACTTAAGGGATTGTCCATAATTAAGATATTGATAACTTATCCTTTAGATACATCATTAATATCAGTTTAACTCAAATATCACAACACCTGGTAGCCCAACTGCTCATCAGATACCTAGAGCCGTAATTCACAGTCTATGGAGCCATAACACCACAGCTCCATATACTGTGTAGTGTCCCTTCTATTTCTCAGCTCCCATTGAAGTGAATCTCATCCAAGCTGCAGTACCAGAGAGTGTCCACTAGACAGCATATTGTGTTGTGGTGCACATTGTGAACATTTTACAGCTGCAGTTACATCATAGTGAGCGGTGGGGATACAGGTGTCGGAACGTTACTGATCTGTCTCAATATTGTAGCCTTGGTCTTGCTTCAAAATTTCATATCTCTCGTTACTTAAAGGGGTTTCCTTAAATAAAGATATTGCCTCAATCTTTAGGAAACTATTGACCTTTCCTCTGGATTTCAGACAGTGATCACCCAATACTCCAGACACTGATGACCTATCCTTAGGATTTCAGACATTGATGAACCAATACTTCAGACATTGAAGACCTATCTTAGGATTTCAGACAATGATGACTCAACCCTTTGGACATTAATGACCTATCCCAATTCTTATGACATTGATGACCTATGCTTATGATTTCAGACAGTGATAACTCAATGCTCAAGATTTCAAATATTTATGACACAACCCTTAGGATATTCATGACCCATCCTTAGGATTTCAGACATCTATGACCCAATTCTTAGGACATTGATGACCTATCCGTAGGCTTTCAGACATTGATGACACAATACCTAAGACATTAATGACCTATCCTTAAGATTTCAGACGATGACCCAATCCTTTGGACATTGATGACCTATCCTTATGATTTCAGACATCGATGACCCAATACTCAGGATTTCAAACATTTATGACTTAATCCTTACAACATTGATGACCTATCTTTAGCATTTCAGACATTGATTACCCAATACTCAGGATTTCAAACATTTATGACTCAATCCTTTGTTAGGATTTCAGACATTGATGTCCCATTTCTTAAGAGACAGATGTCCTATCCATAGGCTTTCAGACATTGATGATGCAATATCTAAGCCTTTAATGACCTATCCTTAGGATTTCAGATGTTGATAACCCAATACTTAGTATTTCAGACATTTATGACTCAATCCTTGGGACATTGATGACCTATCTGTAGGCTTTCAGATATTAATGACTCAATCCTTAGGACATTAATGACCTTTTCTTAGGATTTCAGACACTGATGACCCATTTCTTAGGACACATATGACCAATCCGTAGGCTTTCAGACATTGATGACCCAATACCCAAGCCATTAATGACCTATCCTTAGGATTTCAGACATTGATAACCCAATACTTAGGATTTCAGACATTTATGACTCAATCCTTGGGACATTGATGAACTATCCGTAGGCTTTCAGATATTGATGACCCAAAAGCTAGGACATTAATGACCAATACTTAGGATATCAGACATTTATAACCCAATATTTAGGATTTCAGACATTGATGACTCAATCCTTAGGATATTTAGGAACTATAGTTAGAATTTCAGATTTTGATGACTCAATCCTTACGACATTAACGACCTATCCTTAGGATCTCAGACATTGAAATCCTAAGGATAGTTCATCAATGTCCTAAAGATTGGGTCATCAATGTCTTAGTCCAGGAAAATCCTTTTAGTAACAAGCAAAACCGCAAATTAAAGAAAGACAAACACAATATTTTCGAAAAACTTGGATCTTCCTGCCATCAATTTCTACTGAGCAGTTAGTTCCCTTGTAAGCTGGGAATAGTTGATCCATATGCCTATAAACGACAATGTAATCATATTCCTTCATATCTCGGTGGTGAAGCATCTCTCATTTACCGCCCATATAAATTCACAATAGCGCTTTTTAACAACTCAGCACTTAAAAGTCGTTTGTAGATTTAGCTAGCGGCAAAATTATACAAGAAGCCCTCCCCCAATTCTCTAGTCTAGATCATTTGATCTGGATGTAATTGTTTGGTAATACTTCATTTTATTCTAGAAATGAGATGGAAAGTAAAGCGCTGCCGGCTTGTTTAATAGATTTATATTTAGGCTTCTTAATTGGTGTTTTTGTAAAAAAAAAAAAAAAAAAGTTGCTGAATTTATAGATATTAAAAATATAAAAAATCTGTTAAAATACATAATTGTATAAAACAGTGCAAAAACAAAACACTGGCAGAAGACATAAATACATTTTCGAAAAAAATAATAAGGATGTCCTCTGCTAGGGTTAGTCTTGTCTTGTTTGGCTAGCCGATCGTCTCCGAGTAGTACTGGGTTCAAATAGGACACCCTTACATGGGGGCTTCACTGTAAAGAGGGTCCAAAAGTGAAAAACAAAACAAAAACAGGGTCTTCATGTTTGTCCACCTTACCCAGATGTGAAGAAAAGGGCCATACCACTTCCTAACCCTCTTAGAAATGGACCAAAAATTACTTGAAACACCCTCTCTGCAGCATAGGGAGTCAAATTACTAAAAGATTGAGGGACCTCCTTGCTCCTTCAAAAAGTTAGGAGGACAAGAGGAGCTAGCTTGGCTTACGCAAATTTCCATCTTATAGTCGTATACAGAAAAGAAGGCAGTGTAGGTTTTCAGACCATGTGTAAAATGGTCCAAACCGCTCATCAATACAAGATAGGGGGCTCTGGAAAATGGATCAAACAAACTTTGGGTCAGTCATCAATACAAGATAGGGGGTTCCGGAAAATGAACCAAAGAAACTTTGGGTTGCTCATCAATACGACATAGGGGTTCCGGAAAATGGACCAAACAAACTTGGGTCACTCATCAATACAAGATAGAGGGCTCCGAAAAATGGACCAAACAAACTTTGGGTTGGTCATCAATACAAGATAGGGGGCTCCGGAAAATGAACCATAGAAACTTTGGTTTACTCATCAATACAAGATAGGGGGCTCCGGAAAATAGACCAAACAAACTTGGGTCGCTCATCAATACAAGATAGGGGTTCCGGAAAATGAACCATAGAAACTTTGGTTTACTCATCAATACAAGATAGGGGGCTTTGGAAAATGGACCAAACAAACATTGGGTCGCCCATCAATACAAGATAGGGGGCTCCGGAAAATAGACCAAACAAACTTGGGTCGATCATCAATACAAGATAGGGGGCTCTGGAAAATGGACCAAACATACTTTGGGTCGCTTATCAATACAAGATGGCGGGCTCCGGAAAGTGGACCAAACAAACATTGAGTCGCCCATCAATAGAAGATAGGGGGCTCCGGAAAATGGATCAAACAAACTTTGGGTTGGTCATCAATTCAAGATAGGGGCTCCAGAAAATGGACCAAACAAACTTGGGTCAGTCATCAATACAAGATAGGGGTTCCGGAAAATGAACAAAAGAAACTTTGGTTTACTCATCAATACAAGATAGGGGGCTTTGGAAAATGGACCAAACAAACTTTGGGTCGCCCATCAATACAAGATAGGGGGCTCCGGAAAATGGACCAAATAAACTTTGGGTCGCCCATCAATACAAGATAGGGGGCTCCGGAAAATGGACCAAACAAACTTTGGGTCGCCCATCAATACAAGATAGGGGGCTTCGGAAAGTGGACCAAACAAACATTGAGTCGCCCATCAATACAAGATAGAGGGGGGGGCTTCGGTAAATGGACCAAACAAACATTGGGTTACTCATCTATCCACAGCGAGTTACTCATCAGAAACAGGGGATAACTTTTTTTGGAAGGGAAGAGGGAATAACCCTTTTCAGTTGGACCCCGCTGTATCGCTCTCGACATGTTTTCTTACATTTTGAGATTTTGTATTTTTAGGAACAAATAAGAAATCCGCAGCTAATGTTTATTCTGATTCCTTCTGAGAAATAAGATGCATGTAATGAAGTCTTTATTATATTACCGCGAACAACATAAAAGATTTCAGAGTTTCACACCAGGTAGAATGTGATTTGTGACTTACTGATATATTCTTCAAATCAAAGAACTGAACGACCGAACAAGTAAAATATTGTTAGGCCCCTTTATAGTCTTACAGCAAAAGTGTTTAAAACACCAGAAGGCAATTTAAAGAAATCTTTCAAAAGAAAATAATAAAATTGCAAAATTACAAAAACAAGAAACATAATAAAAAAAAGAGAAATTTGATTTGTAGAAAATAAAAAAAATCAAGTAAAGAATAAAAGTCGAAACTTTCATACATCGTTTTACCAAACTGACCTCGTTTGATAAAAGTTCAGTTCAGAATCAGTAGTACTGTAGACGACTTAAAGGGGTTGTCTAGATCAGAAAATCAATGTGTTATTCCAAAAAACAGTGACATGACAGTCCATGGGTGCGGCCTGGAATTACACGTGAGCTTCTCGAAGTAATTAGTACAAAGATGTAACTGTTGTTTTGGAAAAAGGCGGCCATGTTTCTCTATTCCTGGCCGACACTTTTTTAATGAAAACTAAAATATTTCCAAATTTTTAATCTTTTTTTATAACACCACTAGCTGTAGTACCAGGCGTTGCATGGGATAGTAACTAAGTCTTTCTGTCTCTTTCCCACTCGCCTTCTCTCTTTCCCACTCCCTCTCTCTCTGTCTCTCTCCTTTCTCCCTTTCTACTTCTCCCTTTCCCTCTCTCTCTCTCGCTCCCTCTGTCTTTTTCTCTCTCCCACTCGCCTGCTCTCTTTCTCCCACTCTCTCTCCCTCTTTCTCTCTTCCACTGCCCCTCTCTCTCTCCCTCTCTTCCACTCTCTCTCTACCTCTCTCTTTCCCTATCTCTTTCTCTCCCTCATTCTCCCTCTTTCGTTCTTTCTCTCTCCCACTCTTCCTCTCTCTCTCCTGCTCTCGTTCCCTCTCTGCCACACTCCCTCTTTCTCCCTCTCTCTCTCCCACTCCCCCTCTCTCTCTCACTACCTCTCTCTTTCCCTCTCTCACCTTTCTCCCTCTCTTCTCTCTCTCCCACTCTCCCTCGCTCCCTCCCTCCCACTCTCTCTTTCCTTCTCTCTTTCCCTCTCTCTCTCCCTCTCTCCTTCTCTCTCTCTCTCTCTCCGCTCTCTCCCACTCTCTCTCTCTCCTGCTCTCTTTTCCTCTCTCCCACTCCCACTCTCTCTCACTCCATCTTTCTCTCTCTCTCCCTCTTTTTCTCTCTCTCTCTCCCCCACTGTCCCTCTCCCTCTTTCTCCCTCTTTCCCTCTGTCTCCCTCTTTTTCTCTCCCTCTCTCTCTCCCCCACTGTCCCTCTCCCTCTTTCTCCCTGTCTCCTCTCCCTCTCATTACTGAAATCATTTTACCTTTCTTAATGGAGTTTTTCTATGATATTTTCAAAGGCATACTTAATAAATTTGTAAGTTTTAGGATTTTTTTTCTGTTAACTAAGATGCCAATTAACCATTAAGATCTATGGGCTGGACAGAGATCTCCCTGAGAATCTGCTCCCAGAACTTAATTTAATTTAATGGAGGCGTTACCAGTGTGATACATGTAATGACTGACAGTCTGCTCTCCTGATCTACATGTCTCACACTGGTAACTTCCCCTGCACTTAAAATAATCTCTAGAGGCAAATTCTCAGGGAGATCTATGTCTGACGATTAGATCTTAACAGCTCATTTACATATTAAGAATAACACGGATTTCTAGGAAAAAAGACATCGGATTGCAGATATCAAGGTATTTTCTTTATTCACCTTTCTATGACCTACATGCCCATATAGACGGCTTCGGAGGGGTGATCCTAGTGACAGATTCCCTTTATTGATTTACAGTTAACATTATTAATTTAATGCGGAATACAATATCCCTAATTTCTACTGTATGTAAATTGCGCTTTTCCGCTGTCTGACCGGTAGGAAGAGCTTACATGACGTTCCAAAATTGTGTCACTGCAAGATGTATGGTGTGACAAAGGGAGGAGGCAGCACTATTGTCACTACTGCCTCCCGTATACTGGGGGGAGGTGACTTTTGGCAACAGTATACAGAACTGCCAATGTATGTAAAGCGCTATGGAATTAATAGCGCTATATAAATGAATAAATATTATTATTATTATTATATATTATAACTTTACAGAGGTTGATAGGATGGAACAGCCCAAAGAACCAAAGTCAAGATATAAAAATCAGAACACTATTACAAGAGAAAATGAATAGAACTGTCTTAAAGGGGACCTATCTCTTGAAATTAACATCCAATTGTTTTACCTGATATAAATGCTGTTGTTCCCCTGAATCCGGCGATGGTTTTCTTTTGCTCCTGTGCCTCTCAATTCCTGAGATATGACCCCATCTTTCTTGTATAATAAATAAACCCTGGAACCGAAGGGGGCGTGGTCTTCCTGGAGAGTCCCATAGAGAAGAGTTTATGACCACGCCCACTTAGTTAAAAAGACTAAACTCATATACAGGGAAGAAAAGGCCATATCTCAGGAACGGAGAGGCGCAGGAAAAAAAGAAAAACAACGCCGTATTCAGAGAACAGCGGCATTTATATCAGGTACAAAAATGTGCATAATTATGGCACGTGAAAAAAAAATAGTATTAAACCTTTTTCCTACAGTGCCTGAAGGAACATGCATTAATCAGACCCAATAAATGTCTGAGTGCCACATTGGGGACCTGCATTAGGGAATTGAACTCCCCATACATCTGTATGCCATAATTAATTTTTTTTCATAAATAAAGAGTCCATTTCACTCGTATTAAATCATCTTCTTCGAGTGATTCCTATAAAACAAAGCTTTTTCTCTGACCTTCTGTTTGCTCTTACGACTCACCTGCTTCTATAATTGGATATCCAGATGTTACAAATTAATCAATCCTCGGGTCCGCTTAGATGTGCAAGCACACCGAGCCCTGCAATAGAAGATTAGAAAAAAAAAGTGTAAAAAAAAGAGGTCACGGAACAAAAGCCGAGTATTCTATTATTTAGAGCGAAAGATACAAGCAGAATTGGCTGAGCGGGGAAAATGGAAGTAGATATACATTTCTCTTTATGAATCCACTTTTTTGCATTTATCCAATAAATAATAATGCAGGTCCTAAATAATACTGTCAAGGAAGAAATATAACTGCTTGCTTCAAAGCCATTGGAGCTGGAAAGAGAATGGGGGATTTAGAATTTTCATCCTGGTTATTAGGACTTTTTCATTTTCGATTTTTACATGATTCAAACTTTTGTTCAATTCAATAATTTAGTTATAAAAGATGCCTATAGTTTTATAAATATATAGAGCGTGTGTGTATATATATATATATATATATATATATACACATATATATATATGGATTCCTGTTGTGAATGTCGTCTGTGTGGGAGCTGTTTTGAATCTCCCTCTGGTGGCCAGGAATGGTAGTTGAGCTGAATCTGAGCCTGTGACTCAGACAGGTGTCGGCGTTAATTGGGAATTAGGGAAGTCCTATTGCAGACAAGTCTGGTCTATATAGGAGAGCACTTTTTATTTTGCTGGTGCCGGTTATAATTGTATTTTCTTCAGTCTCTGATCCTGGCTTGGAGTTCTGTCCGTCCCTGTTTTCCTGAGCAAGACTACTACAGATGAGTTCTCAGGTTTTTTTTCCTTGCTTCCTGGTTTACACCTTGGGGTGGTTGTTTTCCTTGTTTTGCTTTGTATCTGTTTTCTTGCAGGTGAAGTTTGGTTCTTTTATGTTGTGAGCATGGGGGTTTCCCCCTTTGCTAGCTCTCCTGCAGGAAAAGGGATTTTCGCCCTGTCTAACTTGATTATTTGCTGTTCTGTATTTTTGTGCTTTTTTTTGGCATTTTGTTCTCCCATTATTTACAGGAGTACCTGATATAGTGGGGGTGAGGTCATTCGACCTCCAGGGCCATTTTTTACTATCAGGAATATGGTATTTTTCTATAGGGATTTTGCACTGACCACAATCAGTTTCCTTTCCTTTTCTTTGTATCAAGTTAGTTGGGCCTCGCCTTTGCTAAATCTATTTTTCCTATCTGTGTATTGTATTTCCCCATATCACTGTAATTTTTATATGTGGGGGGCTAGTTACTCATTTGGAGACTGCTCTGAGGCAAGGTAGATTTCCTCATTTCATTCTGCGAGGTGTAGCTAGCTTCTCAGGCTGTGACGTGGTGTCTAGGTTTTTAGGAATGCTTCACGGCTACTTCTAGTGTGGTCTGATAGTTAGGGGATTGCGGTCAGCCTAAATTCCAACTACTCCTGTTTTCTTGGTGTTTTTTTCACTAATAGGAGTTTTTTTGTAATCTTCCACGGTTACCGGATCACAACAGATGCCCTTCTTTCAGTCATTTATGTATAGGGACAAGTAAATTCACCCCAGGTGTAGTTTTCTCATTTTAGCATCCAAATGGTATACGCTATCATAATGCATCGCCACCTAGAGACAAAGCAAATGTGCCTAAGCTTTAAAGGGCATCTATCAGTAGGATCAACCCTCCAAAACTGTCTATATGGACATGCTGGTTACAGAATGTTGAATCAAGTGATACCTTGATATCTGTGATCCGATTTCTAATTTCACAGAAATACACATTTTTCTTATGTGCAAATGAGCTGTTAAGATCTATGGAGTGGACATAGATCCCTCAGTGAACCTGCCGCTAAAGAGTATTTTAAATAACAGGGGTCATCTAATGTATAATACTTTGTTCTCACAATCACACACAGCTCTGCAGTTGTCACACAGTGACTACTGGGGTCCCACCACGTATAAGGGTACTCCCGACAAGCGCCGCAACACACAGGGTATACCGGGAACATGATACAACGATGGGCAATTTGGCTAGGGAGAGGGGAGCAGGGTCACCTTATAACCCTCACATGAGGCTGATCCCTGCACTCCCTAATGTGTCCTGATGGGTCCTTCCCATCAGGACTGGCCCTGAACGTCTCTCTGAATAGTGCAAGCCAGCGAGACACTAGTCTCGTTGCTGACATAAGACAACACAAGGTAGGAAAGACAAAAGGGAGAACTCCGGCAGGAACTTCTCAACTGCAACTGAAGCGACACCTCAGCTTCCTCCAGAAACTAGTTCCTTGCAAAAGGACAGCATAGGTATGAGCTATAGCCAGCATAGGAAGAAGTGAGGATTGGATACTTATAGCAGAAGGGAGTGGCTGCAGCTGAGGTTACATGAACCTGTTAGATCACTACAGAAATGAACCTTAACCCCTTCAGTACCAGATGTTCTTAAATATGTCCCAACTCAGGGTTAATGGCGAGGGGGCACAAAAATGAATCTGCAATCCACAATGTGCTGTGACCTTTTGATCCCTGATTGCCCAGATCTCACAACAGGTTGTGCCACACTGGTGACAGCAGTGAGATCAGAGCTAAAAATAATAAAAATAATTGGGTAAATTCACCACAATGTTTAGAATTGTTTTGTAGCATAATTTATTGTGACCGTTTCTGCTATTTTTGTCACCAAAAGAACAGTCTTAGGCATCTTAGCCTGTGAAAAAGCTTGCTTTGGTCCACGGCTTCTGACAAGTGATCATCTTTGCATTCCTTATTCATGAATTCATCCATTTATTTACAACTCATTGTCCTTTTCCATAACCTTGGATATGAATATCAACTTAAAATTAAACAGTGAACCAACGACTGGTGCAGCGGGAAGCCGACAACGCTCATAACGTGCGTGTTAGGGTACATAATATTCTGCGTGCATGTCCAGCCGCAACAGAAATGGAGCTGGAAATTAACTTTTATTGTTGAGGCTATTTTATATACCGTAATACACAATATTGATTCCCTCCACCACCACTATCCCCCTCCAAAAATCTCAACAAGGGATAATGGTCTAGCCAAGTGGTTACCCCCCAAAAACAGATGTGTTGCAAGTCCATTGGGTTGCTCTTCGAGATAATTTGGTCAGAGTCCATGTTCCGTTATTTTGTAAGAATCTTATTCTCTGTGTTATGTTTATTATGTGGGCAACAGTGGTGCTTTCCACTTTTGGTGGCGGTATAGTTAGTCTCCTTATAGGTAGATTACATGGCACCTGGAAGACTCAGCATTGATGTCATGTTGTTGGAGGTTACTGTCACCATTTTTTTGGAAAGAAGCCTTGTCTTACTTGATGCGGAGGAGCAGAAGTTGGCGCCAGAGTGTGGGGTGTGAATTTTTGCATCTATATAGGGGTAGTGTTTCGGCACGGTTGAGTACTTGAGCCTATAAAGTGTTCCGTGATTGTCTTGTTGGTTCAAGCCAAAGGCTTAGCCAAATCACTTAGGGAATTGATGTAAGCCTGACAACAGTGGTGGCAGAAAATGAGTAGTAGACCCCATTAGACTATCGGTCAAACCTGGCAATATCAATAGGTTTGATTGACGTTTAATGTTAATAGGGGCCCTCAACCCTCCCTGGACGGGAGATAAGGAACCGCCACGTTTGATTTCAGAGTGTAAAGCCTTCTGTTCTCTGAGAGATAAACCGCCACTAGAGATTTATGGCAGCAGCCTTCTCATGGAGAACCCATGAGCCCTAGGCACAGTGAGGAGGAATCAAGAGACATAGCTGCTGGATGGATGATTGCCCCAACTATTGTTAGTTCAACAGCTATCTAAAGTTTGTTGGGATATTTAGGAGTCTGAAGAAGGGTCTCTGCATGACCATCATGGATCCAAGTGGGTGGCAACTGAGTCTTCCCTCATTCAAGAAAAGCCTTATAAAGAAACACCCTAAGATGTGCCTGGAGTGAAGTCCCATGAAAACCATAATGGCCTTAAAGGAGACAGAGAAGACAAGAACGCTAGGAACAGGCAGGAGGAGTCGAGAAAGATATCTACGGACGGATTACTGTCCCAATCATTGTTAGTTTAATAGCAATCTAACGTATGTTGGGGGCTGTAGGAGTCTGAGGAAGGGACTCTGCATGATCATCGTGAATCCAAGTTGATGGGAAATTGAGTCTTCCCGCTTTCAAGAGAAGCCACCTTAGAAAGAGACATTCTAAGATCCGGAGTGAAGCCCCATGAAAACCATAATGACCTTAAAGAGGGACGAGGAGCCGAGAGAGATAGCTGCCGGATGGATGACTGTCCCAACCATTGTTAGTTCAACAGGTATCTAAAGTTTGTTGGGGGATTTATAAGTCTGAGGAAGGGTCTCTGCATGATCATCGTGGATTCAGATGGGTGAAAAACTGAGTCTTCCAAGAGAAGCCTTAGGGGTACTTTGCACGTTGCGACATCGCTACTGCGATATCGTCGGGGTCAAATCGAAAGTGACGCACATCCAGCGCCGGTAACGACGTCGCAACGTGTAAAGCCTAGATGTGCCGATAAACGATCGCAAAAGCGTCGTAAATTGGCGATCTGTGTCGGTCATTTTCATAATGTCGCTACATCAGGAGATACGATGTTGTTCCTCGTTCCTGCGGCAGCATACATCGTGAGGAACATCTTCTTACCTGCCTCCACTGGTTTTTTCGGAAGGAAGGAGGTGGGCGGGATGTTTACGTCCCGCTCATCTCCGCCCCTCCGCTTCTATTGGCCGCCTGCCGTGTGACGTCGCTATGACGCCGCACGACCCGCCCCCTTAGGAAGGAGGCGGTTCGCCGGCCAGAGTGACGTCGCAGGGCAGGTAAGTGCGTGTGAAGCTGCCATAGCGATAATGTTCGCTACGGCAGCTATCACAAGATATCGCATGTGCGACGGGGGCGGGTACTATCGCGCTCGGCATCGCTACCATCGGCTAGCGATGTCGCAATGTGACACTCTAAGATCCGGAGTGAAGTCCTCTGAAAACCATAATGGCCTTAAAGGAAAAGTCATCACTTCAGCACTTATCAACTTTGAGTTTTTACTTTTAGTTTTGTGCCCCCTCCTGTGAGTACTGCTATGCTCATTGAAGCTGTAACTATTATGTCCAAGCAACTTCTGAAAGAACAGTGCCCCATTACTGTGGAGTAGACGATATCTAGTGCATGGCGTGTCCTTTTTTGGTGTCCCCTCTGTCTCACCCATAATTAATTACCTCGATCACCATCCTTATCTCCCATTACAACTCTGGATGACTGCACTATTGAACACCCTAATAATGCAAAGGCAAAAAATAATATAAGCGTTGCCCCCCCAAAAATGTATCACCTACGCACAGGATACATATGATCACTGGGATCCGGCTGTTGAGATCTCGGCATATCTCGAAATTGTCCCCTATGTGATTGGGACAGTATTGAGCATGTGCAACCACGACTCCTATAAACCATCGCACATGCTCACTACACAGGACATTGAGACCCTATATTTCTTGATCGGTGGAGATCCTATCAGTTGGACCCTCAAAGATCACACATTTATCATCCATAGGAAACTTTTTATGGGAAAATGTTTTGTTTTTACACAAAGATCATAAGAGCAGCTATGAGGAGCCTATCAACCGCCCCTCTCCCACCCAAATCTCAGCTCCCTGAACCCAGGAGAATAGGATTTAAAGAAAGAGGGATTTCGGTGTAGACATTCTAAGGAAATAAGTTGCAGAGAACATTAGCACTTATCTGTCTTCCATTTAGTAAATTGGGATTACAGCAAAGTCTTACCTCCAGCTTGTGGATCATGTAAAGTTACAAAAAACAGACTTTCCCTCTAAGGACGCTTCTGTAGCTAAGCCCCCCGAACCTCCATGAAGCACACAATAAAATAATTACAGGGAGTTCGATGGCTACAGATCAGACACTACACACAGAGGAAACCGTGCCAAAATGTCTGAGAGTTTAGGCTACTAATACATCAATCTGTCCACCAGGGGAATACGGCTCCGAATTCTTGTAATGTGCAATCATACAGCTCAGGTGCGAGGCAATGTTATGTTTTGTTCTTTGGAGAGATGGAGATGTCTCCTGTTGGCGGCTGTAGTCCAATCGCTACCAAGAAAGGAAGTATGTCATCCATTCCATCGTAGACCATTACGGAAGAATCAGAAGTCATACGGTTCTCTTCAATTACTTGACCCATTGTTGACTAGACAACTTTTCCTTGCTAGACCATTACGGAAGAAACAGAAGTCACAGGGTTCTCCTCAATTAGTTGACCCTTTGTTGACCAGACATCTTTTCCTTGGTAGACCATTACAGTAGAAACAGAAGTCATACGGTTGTCCTCAATTAGTTGACCCTTTGTTGACCAGACATCTTGTCCTTGGTAGACCATTACGGAAGAAACAGAAGTCATAGGGTTCTCCTCTATTAGTTGACCCAACATCTTTTCCTTGGTAGACCATTATGGTAGAAACAGAAGTCATGGGGTTCTCCTCAATTAGTTGACCCTTTGTTGACCAGATATCTTTTCCTTGGTAGACCATTACGGAAGAAACAGAATTCATAGGGTTCTCCACAATCAGTTGACCCTTTGTTGACAAGACATCTTTTCCTTGGTAGACCATGACAGAAGAAGCAGAAGTCATACGGTTGTCCTCAATTAGTTGACCCTTTGTTGACCCGACATCTTTTCCTTGGCAGACCAATACAGAAGAAACAGAAGTCATAGGGTTCTCCTCAATTAGTTGACCATTTGTTGACCAGATATCTTTTGGAAGCATGGCCTCTGTTTTTTAACACTATCTGTGGTTTATTGTCTATTCCAGAAGTCTATAACCACTGGCTCCCAAAAAGTATTGGAGACCTCTGGCCTATTGCAAAATACTGTCCGGTAATTCCAACGTGACCAAATGTTTAAGATCCAGTGGTCTACCAAATATGATATAAGCTGACAACATTCTGAAACATGGTTTGTCCACCATGGCCAACTGCATCTTAAGACGTGTTGACTGGTTTTAGTGTTTAAAGGGAATAAGTAATCAGAAAATGACCTATTGTTTAAATCATGTTTTAATGTAAAATATATTTAATAAAAAAAAATTGTGTTTTTATTTAGGTTAAAAAGGTAAAAAAAATAAATAAAAAAAAATAATATATATATATATATATATATATATATATATATATATATATATATATGTATTGAAATTTTCACTCTGGCCACTAGGCTAAATATTTGACTCCTATTATCCTATTACCTGCTAGTCACATGGACATGAGTAGCGATACATTGACTCACACTCTAATTGTTTGCGCAGAAGCATTTTCTGAGCTTACCCTAATCTGAAGGAAGGGCGAGGAGGTGAGCTGTGACATTCCCTGTTGTGAATGGTGGATCCTATGCTATCAACTCTATATTGAGGACTTATCAGTCATTGTACAGAAGGAGGTGAGCTGTGATATCACCTATTATGAATGGAGGATCCTGTGTTATCTACTGTATATAAAGGTGTTATCAGTCATTGTACAGGAAGAGGAGGAGGGGAGCTGTGACATCTATTGTGAATGGTGGATCCTGTGTTATCTACTGCATGTAAAGGTGTTATCAGTCATTATACAGGAGGAGGAGGAAGTGAGCTGTGATATCACTTATTGTGAATGGTGATCCTGTGTATCTATTGCATAGAGGTATCAGTCATTGTACAGGTGAGAGAGGAGGTGAGATGTGACACCTGTTTTATCTAATATCCTGTGTTATCTAATATTTATAGTGGTGTTAGCACTCATTGTACAGGAGGGGGAGGAGATGAGCTATGATATCACTTATGAATGGTGGATCCTCTGTTCTCTACTGTCTATAGAGATATTATCAGTCATTGTACAAGAGGAGGAGGTGAGCTGTGATATCACCTACTATGAATGGTGGATCATGTGTATCTATTCTATATAGAGGAGTTATCAGTCATTGTACAGGAGGAGGTGAGCTGTGATATCACTTATTGTGAATGGTGGATCCTGTGTTTTCTACAGTATATAGAGGTATCAGTCATTGCACATGTCAGGGAGGAGGTGAGCTGTGCCATCACTTATTGTCATTGCGTCAGAGTGACAGCCCATCAGAAGACTTCTATGGTTCTCTGAGGGACCATCCCATGTCTCTTCGCAGCCATTCAGCAGTGTCACGATACTGTGTCATGCTTTCTTACCCTCCAAGTATTTTTGAGTACCCCACCTGTATACACCATCACAAGATCTGCTCCACGACTACCCAGAGGTGGTGGTCTATAAGCAACGAGGAAAACATTTGATTTTATAGAGGCGGCTAATTTGATGGCGTTATTTTTATAACGGCAGTAAAACTGCTTAATCCTATTGCAAACAAGGGAGCGGAGATGGCACAGCTTTACTCTGTCATTTGCACCAGGAGATTTCAGGAACTGTTTAGTTTCACAGCCCATTAGAAGCAATCTGTGTTATACTAGAGCCGAGCTCCCTCACCTGTAATATGTGACACTGCCTTAACAATGGAATTAGCATATTCACAGGGAGCAAAGACAATGCAAAAATGACACTTATACAGAAAACCAATTGTATTTAACAGACCATTGGGTGTGAGTGCGAATAGAGGATGTCATCTCAGACTATGGATTTACAAAGCAAAGCGCAGATCTTAAGGAGTATGTTCATCTTATAGTAAATTATATGCCATACATGTCCCATAGGTGGGGGTCTTATCTCTGAGCCCCCACCTGTCTACAGAACGGAGGCGGCAATCCTTGTCCCTTCTGAAGAAGTTAGAGAAGCGAGCCACAAATGTGTATCCATATCCACTGCTGCTCTCCTGCGCTCCAGATCTCCAGCTCCAGCACTGCTGCTCTCCTGTGCTCCAGCTCTCCAGCACTGCTGCTCTCCTGTGCTCCAGCTCTCCAGCACTGCTGCTCTCCTGCGCTCCAGCTCTCCAGCACTGCTGCTCTCCTGTGCTCCAGCTCTCCAGCACTGCTGCTCTCCTGTGCTCCAGCTCTCCAGCACTGCTGCTCTCCTGTGCTCCAGCTCTCCAGCACTGCTGCTCTCCTGCGCTCCAGCTCTCCAGCACTGCTGCTCTCCTGTGCTCCACCTCTCCAGCACTGCTGCTCTCCTGTACTCCACCTCTCCAGCACTGCTGCTCTCCTGTACTCCAGCTCTCCAGCACTGCTGCTCTCTTGTGCTCCAGCTCTCCAGCACTGCTGCTCTCTTGTGCTCCAGCTCTCCAGCACTGCTGCTCTCCTGGGATCCAGCTCTCCAGCACTGCTGCTCTCCTGTGCTCCAGCTCTCCAGCACTGCTGCTATTGTGCGCTCCAGCTCTCCAGCACTGCTGTTCTCCTGTGCTCTAGCTCTCCAGCACTGCTGCTCTCTTGCGCTCCAGCACTGCTGCTCTCCTGCGCTCCAGCTCTCCAGCACTGCTGCTCTCCTGCGCTCCAGCTTTCCAGCACTGCTGCTCTATTGTGCTCGAGCTCTCCAGCACTGCTGCTCTCCTGCGCTCCAGCTATCCAGCACTGCTGCTCTATTGTGCTCCAGCTCTCCAGCACTGCTGCTCTCCTGCGCTCCAGCCCTCCAGCACTGCTGCTCTCCTGTACTCCAGCTCTCCAGCACTGCTACTCTCCTGTGCTCCAGCTCTCCAGCACTGCTGCTCTACTGTGCTCCAGCTCTCCAGCACTGCTGCTCTCCTGTGCTCCAGCTCTCCAGCACTGCTGCTCTACTGTGCTCCAGCTCTCCAGCACTGCTGCTCTCCTGTACTCCAGCTCTCCAGCACTGCTGCTCTCCTGTGCTCCAGCTCTCCAGCACTGCTGCTCTCCTGTGCTCCAGCTCTCCAGCACTGCTGCTCTACTGTGTTCCAGCTCTCCAGCACTGCTGCTCTACTGTGCTCCAGCTCTCCAGCACTGCTGCTCTACTGTGCTCCAGCTCTCCAGCACTGCTGCTCTCCTGTTCTCCAGCTCTCCAGCACTGCTGCTCTACTGTGCTCCAGCTCTCCAGCACTGCTGCTCTCCTGTACTCCAGCTCTCCAGCACTGCTGCTCTCCTGCTCTCCTGTGCTCCAGCTCTCCAGCACTGCTGCTCTCCTGTGCTCCAGCTCTCCAGCACTGCTGCTCTACTGTGTTCCAGCTCTCCAGCACTGCTGCTCTACTGTGCTCCAGCTCTCCAGCACTGCTGCTCTACTGTGCTCCAGCTCTCCAGCACTGCTGCTCTCCTGTGCTCCAGCTCTCCAGCACTGCTGCTCTCCTGTGCTCCAGCTCTCCAGCACTGCTGCTCTCCTGTACTCCAGCTCTCCAGCACTGCTGCTCTCCTGTACTCCAGCTCTCCAGCACTGCTGCTCTCCTGTGCTCTACCTCTCCAGCACTGCTGCTCTCCTGCTCTCCTGTGCTCCAGCTCTCCAGCACTGCTGCTCTCCTGTGCTCCAGCTCTCCAGCACTGCTGCTCTACTGTGTTCCAGCTCTCCAGCACTGCTGCTCTACTGTGCTCCAGCTCTCCAGCACTGCTGCTCTACTGTGCTCCAGCTCTCCAGCACTGCTGCTCTCCTGTGCTCCAGCTCTCCAGCACTGCTGCTCTCCTGTGCTCCAGCTCTCCAGCACTGCTGCTCTCCTGTACTCCAGCTCTCCAGCACTGCTGCTCTCCTGTACTCCAGCTCTCCAGCACTGCTGCTCTCCTGTGCTCTACCTCTCCAGCACTGCTGCTCTCCTGCTGTCCTGTGCTCCAGCTCTCCAGCACTGCTGCTCTCCTGTGCTCTACCTCTCCAGCACTGCTGCTCTCCTGCGCTCCAGCACTGCTGCTATCATGCGCTCCAGCTTGCCAGCACTGCTGCTCTCCTGTTCTCCAGCTCTCCAGCACTGCTGCTCTCCTGCGCTCCAGCTCTCCAGCACTGCTGCTCTCCTGCTCTCCTGTGCTCCAGCACTGCGGCTCTCCTGCTCTCCTGTGCTCCAGCTCTCCAGCACTGCTGCTCTCCTGTGCTCTAGCTCTCCAGCACTACTGCTCTCCTGTGCTTCAGCTCTCCAGCACTGTTGCTATTGTGCGCTCCAGCTCTCCAGCACTGCTGCTCTCTTGTACTCCAGCTCTCCAGCACAGCTGCTCTCCTGTGCTTCAGCTCTCCAGCACTGCTGCTCTCCTGTGCTCCAGCTCTCCAGCACTGCTGCTCTCCAGCACTGCTGACCTCCTGTGCTCCAGATCTCCAGCACTGCTGCTCTCCTGTGCTCCAGCTCTCCAACACTGCTGCTCTCCTGTGCTCCAGATCTCCAGCACTGCTGCTCTCCTGTGCTCCAGCTCTCCAGCACTGCTGCTCTCGTGTGCTCCAGCTCTCCAGCACTGCTGCTCTCCTGTGCTCCAGCTCTCCAGCACTGCTGCCCTGTGCTTCAGCTTTCCAGCACTGCTGCTCTCCTGTGCTCCAGCTATCCAGCACTAATGCCCTCCTGTGCTCCAGCTCTCCAGCACTGCTGCTCTCCTGTGTCCCAGCTCTCCAGCACTGCTGCCCTGCGCTTCAGCTCTCCGGCACTCTTGCTCTCCTGTGCTCCAGCTTTCTAGCACTGCTGCTCTCCTGAGCTCCAGCTCTCCAGCACTAATGCCCTCCTGTGCTCCAGCTCTCTAGCACTGCTGCTCTCCTGTGCTCCAGCTCTCCAGCACTGCTGCCCTGCGCTTCAGCTCTCCGGCACTAATGCTCTCCTGTGCTCCAGCTCTCCGGCAGTAATGCTCTCCTGTGCTCCAGCTCTCCGGCAGTAATGCTCTCCTGTGCTCCAGCTCTCCAGCACTGCTGCTCTCCTGTGCTCCAGCTCTCCAGCACTGCTGTTCTCCTGTGCTCCAGCTCTCCAGCACTGCTGCTTTCCTGTACTCCAACTCTCCAGCACTGCTGCTCTCCTGTGCTCCAGCTCTCCAGCACTGCTGTTCTCCTGTGCTCCAGCTCTCCAGCACTGCTGCTTTCATGTACTCCAGCTCTCCAGCACTGCTGCTCTCCTGTTCTCTAGCTCTCCAGCACTGCAATAACAGGAAGGGATGAGGCAACTGAGGAGTTCTCAGCATGTTCATGTGAGACAAATATTGTCTCCGAACGATACGCTGAGCTCAACAGCAGCTGTCACTTTTCTTTTTCCCCTCTATGATGCAGCAATGCTTTCACTGGCCAGCGTCCTAGAGGAGAAAAAGGAAACGCCCACAGAGAGGTACTATGCTATGTGCCGCTAAGTTGAAAGGACAAAGTACATCTATATTACTCGGATTCATAACTGTGGAGCCGAGGAGCATAAAAGGTAACAAAAAACTCTTCAAGAATAAGTGAAGCAACAACTGAAAGAAAAAACTGTTCTCCGCTGACTATCCCTTCATAAAGTACCAGCCATAACCACTTCTAAATCATATGGCTGACACTATTATCAAATTAACCTCTAAGTTGCCAACAATTGTAGGTGTCTATTGAAAGGGATTTATAGTCATGTGATTCATCTAAAAGAAAATGTTTGGGTCTCAATGTCCTTTTACAAAATGGCTTTATATGTGCCCTATAACCTTTTACCATCGTAGGTAATTTTGCTTTTTCAGGATCATTATGTTCTTATAGTTCACGGCTGACCTCAAAAACTATAACAACAGAACATATTCTCTGCGGAGTCACCTTTTAACCTTATTTGTCTTCATAGATACAAAACACGTGTTGAGCCGCGGATAGGGTTTATAGGCAACTAATGTCTTTGGACACGTTTAGGGCTGCATTGTTCCAGCTACTCAGCAGAGAAGTATGAGCACACCTCGCTGTACACAGGGTAGGGCGGCAGACTAAAATTAGGACGTGCCCTTCCCTAATGGAAAATGACCATAGGAAAATAAAAATAAAATATGGTACGTATACCCAAACTTAACTATGACCGGGCTGTGGGTCCATTAACCCTAGAACGCATACCTGGGGCCTCGCAGGCCTGCTAGATTACTTGTTTTCTATTGTCTGCAAGATTGGTTGCGCGTTCTAGGGTTAAAATTAGCTGCTGGAAGATGACCCCTCATAATAAACATAAAGATAAACTATTGGTGTATATATAGACATTCACAGTGAAAAATGTAAGACAGATTTTAGAAAAACCCTATATTTTGTTTTCAAAAATATACTTTGCTTTTCTCACCCTCCCCTGGTCCGGTGCTGAGTCTTTGCCTTTGCTCCCCGTGTCTCTTACTGTCTGCAGCGCTGACGTCACATCGCAATAGAGCTGAACGTCTCTGTGTGTCTCATACCAAACAGAGCTGTTTAGATCACTGATTGACTGCAGCGCTGTTGAAATGGCGTCATCCCTGCAGACAATAACAGAAAGTGGGAATAATGACAATTCTCCTAAAGTGACACACATGGCCTTGGCGAGCTTTATTATAATGCCTTTTAGCGATCACTTTACCTGTATAGAAGAAACTACAGTAGCCTGTATAAAAGCAGAGGCAGGGAATGCAGCAGCCATAGTAAGAGGATGTAACAGCTAACAGCTTTGTCATAGAGATAAGAAAAAAAGACATAAAACACTGAAGAAACTGGGCAGGTAATGTGTGCCAGCTTAGTAGAGAGGAAGATTAGATGTGAGGAAAGGAGAATAAAATCATATACAGTTTTAAAGAGGACCAGCCACAAGGATTTTCCTATATAAACTAAAGCCTGTGCTATACTGGTACTATCATGCTGATTCTATACATACCTTTAGTTGTGAGATCGGATGTATACTTTCTGAAATATAGGCAAGTGAAGTTTGTGAAATGCACTGCTATTTGATTGATAGGTGCTACAGAATATCTAATAGGTGTGTCGGGTTTTGCTAGCTATTCCCGCCCCTGCCTGGCTGACTGTCCTTCCTTACCAGGACAGGGGGAGGAAGGACAGGCAGCAGACAGGGGCAAGAATAACTTGCAAAACCCGAACCACCTATTTGATATCCTGTAGCTGCTGTCAATCAAGTAACAATGAATTTCACAAACTTTACTTGCCTGTATTTCAGAAACTATACATCCGATATCACAACTAAAGGTCTGTATAGAATCAACATAATAGCGCCAGTATAGCACTGACTTTAGTTTATATAGGGAAATCCTGGTGATTGGGCCCCTTTAAGGGCAATTGGAGGCTCTGGAGTACTTTCGATTTGCACAGAATCAATTTGGCATGACTTGAATTTCCTGGGAACATTTTGTGAAGTTGACAAATTCGAGTATCAAAAAATGTTTTTATTTTTATTGGTAACCATTACAGGGAGAATTTCCATGACTCCTTAAAGGGAACTTGTCAGGTCCCATATACCTTGTAACCTACAAGCAAGGTGATGTGTGCTTAAAACCCCTTCTAACCCATCCCTGTGTGTTATAATACTGTGTAAAATTAATTTTTAAAAAACATTGTATAACTTACATGTTCCATATGTAAATGAGCAAAGGGACTAGTCCCTTGGGTGTCGCTTCACCCTGTCTAGTTTGCCCTCTTTCCCCTGTGGGCGTGATACCATGGATTTATATGAGCGACGTCACCGTCGGCTCCTGGAATCCTGCGCGTGCACGCTTCTCATTCACGCTGCCTTCTTAGCCGGGGGTTTGCTTGTTGGCTGTAGATGCGTTCTGCTCATGGTCGGAACCGCAGGAGTCTTCAGATCATGCGCAGTGCGCTTTTGAAGCCGACAAGCAAAGCCCCGGCTAAGAAGGCTGTGCGAATGAGAGGCGCGAATGAGAAGTGCGAATGAGAAACGCGCACGCGCAGGATTCCAGGCGCTGACGGTGACATCACTCATGTAAATCCGTGGCATCACGCCCACAGGAGCGTGATACCACGGAAAGAGGGCAAACTAGATGAGGCAAACCGACGCCCAAGGGACTAGTCCTTCTGCTCATTTACATACAGAACAAGTAAGTTATGAAACATTTCTTATAAATTCAATTTTCACAGTATTACAATACACAGGGATGGGTAGGAAGGGGTTTTCGACTACACCTCACCCTTCTTGTAGGTTAAAAGGCATATTAGACCTGACAGGTTCCCTTTAAGACAAATTTAGCTAAATATGAAGAACCATGCCCCTCTTTACCATATCATTAAGGCCGCTTTACACGGAACGTTATCGCTAGCAATGTCGCTAGCAATCGCACCCGCCCCTGTCGTGCGTGCGTCACGGGAAAATCACTGCCCGTGGTGAACAATATCGGTAGTACGCGTCACACGTACTTACCTGCCTAACGACGTCGCTGTGGGTGGCGAACAATCTCTTTTTTTAAGGGGCAGGTTCGTGCGGCGTCACAGCGACGTCACACAGCGGGCCACCATAATAGCGGAGGGGCGGAGAACAGCCGCATTAACGTCACTCCCACCTTGTTTCCGTAGGACGCAGGAAGGCTGTTGTTCGTCGTTCCCGTGGTGTCACACGTAACGATGTGTGCTGCACAAGGAACGACGAACAACCTGCGTCCTGCACCAGCAACGATATTTGGAAAATGAACGACGTGTCAACAATCAACGATTTTGTGAGTATAGCGGTCTCTCGTATGTGTCACACGCAACGACGTCGCTAATGAGGCCGGATGTGCGTCACGGAATCCGTGACGCCGGTGATATCTCGTTAGCGATGTCGTTGCGTGTAACGGGGGCCTTTACAAAACAGGATAGATGCAACAGGTCACGACAAGTTGTCTAGACATTGTATGGTAACCCCTACAGGGCTGTAACCTCGGACATTATGGTTGACTCTTAGCTTGTAAAAACAACTCAACTAAAAATCAGATTAATAGAATTTTCGACAACCTGTCAGAAGACGACTGAAGAATTTATATTTGCCTGGGATTTTAGAGAGACATGTTCTTTAATGATACCGGCGTGAGGTTTCCATTCCCTATGAATATAGAAGTGCAATGTCGGGAAAGATCTTTCCGGTGATTTGTTCCTTGAAGTAGTCCTCAGCTGAGATGTTTATTCCCTGGCTGTGTTCCGCATTGGTTTATTACCCATTCGCGATTTAATCATTCTGCTTATAAAAAAAAAAAAAAAAGCCGAGAGAGACATCACGGTGTGGAGTCAGAAGATAAACTGCTTTTCTGCTGGCTGTGGACAAGATACGGCCACTTTGTCACTTAAGCAAAACAGCTGTGAAAAAGAATTTTCACCTCCTGAAATGAAATGCCAGGCAACAAATTCCTTTTTAATAACTAAAAGGAAAAAAAAAATTAAGCTCAGCAGTTTTCTCATGGAGGCATGTGGGTTCAAAATGTGAATATATAACAACATTAAGTCAAGGCAAGGCTATGATTTAGAGCCAAATGCACGGCTTTATGAAAACCTACTAATGTTGCCGTTTGTTGAGCGAATGAATAAAAGCTGGTGGAAAGCGGAAACCGTTCTTAAAATGTTTTGATGACTTTGTGCTTTGCAGACAATTTTTTAAAAAAATGACATTGTTTGGTGTAGTTGTCACGATTGTCGGTATATAGACGATGTTTTTTTGGATCTATGATGCAACATCCATGTTGATTGTGGCAAATGCTACAACCCACATTCGGTCTGTACATCGGAGGTGGTGATTGAGCTTTGAAACTTGGCTTCGGCACCTTTTCCGGTTGTATCCATGTTTTTGGTGTCATGATCCAGGTCTGTATTGGCCGCAGTGGTTTGATTATTTCACCCAGCTCTGGACTGGTCATGTCAAGGGTTAACTCCTCCCTACCTCACTCCAGTTTCCGGGACACTATATCCTGTTGCTGCACCTCCGAGTCAGTGCCAGTGATAGTTTATGGTCTGCAGCGTCTGTTACTGGCTCTGGTGAGTTACCTGATATGTCCTGCTTCTCAGATACCTCATTCTGTACAATACTTTCCTCCGTTCGTCCCGTTCCCTGACTACCGGCTGCTGTCTACTGTGTACCCTTCCCTGTCTGTATTATCCCTGTGCCGACCTGTTTGTCCTCCTCCCTTATTTTTCCATTTTTCCTTGGACTTCCCGGCATCCGACCTGTATCATCGTTCCTAACTTTGGCTCCGTCTCTCCCCTCTGTTGCATATGTGACTTCCCGGCTTCTGACCCTCGGTTAGTCACCGGACCACGATTTGATTATCCCTGTGCTATTGATGAGACTTACTGCTGCTGACTTGGTTTACTCACTACTCTACTGCCCTCTGGTGGTTTGCCTGCTAACTGCACTCTGAGGCTAAGTGCCCACGGGACCTTGTTTCTGCGGATTTTGCCGCGGAAAACCTGAGGATTTTTCTGGATTTTCCAGATAAATCCGAAGGTTTTAGCATGTATAGTCACTCCCCATGTTATCCTATGGGACATGGGGAGTGCTGTGTCCACGCTGCAGAAAGTGCGGCGGCCGACCATGCTGCAGATGTAGGCACCCGCATGTATAATTGTATGTCAATTATTCATGCAGAATTACCTGCGGATGTCCCGGCCCTCCGCTATGAAGATAAGAGGTCGGGACGTCCGCAGGTAAGCCGCATGAATCTCCGCATGTTTCCCGCAGCTATTCCGCTGTAATCTAGCAGCTAAAAATAGCTGCGGACGCCGGCGGGCAGCTGCGGGAAACATGCGCTCGTACCTGCGGATACATCCGCAGGTACGAGCGCCCGTGGGCACATAGCCTTAAGCTACATTGCTTGTAGCTTCAGCATCTCCCTTAGTACAGTGTGACATTTGGTTCCTTGAGTGGTCTTCTTGGATTTTAAAACCTTCAGCCCAGAACTAAGTGAACCCCTGTTTCCAGTTTGTATCCATAGTTTAGCAGGTAGTCACCCAGAAAGTGGTCATCCAAATACAGCCTGGTGTGTTTAAGGTATAGATTTTGTGGGTTTGAAGGCTTTTAGGATTGGTAAATAAGCCAGAGATGTCACTCGAAGCAAAGATCACCAAGTTGCATCTTGCCTACTTTGGACACATCATACGAACAGAGCAATCATTGGAGAAGGACATCATCGTGGGAAGAATAGAAGGAACAAGGCGAAGAAAAAGACCATCAACCTGATGGCTTGATACTATCAAGATAACAGCATCAAAGGACCTGTTGGACCTATCTAGGCTTGTAGAAGATTGATCTTCCTACAGAGTGTTCATCCATCAAGTCACTATGGCCTGATATTGAGTTGAAGGATGTTAAAAAATAGCAATAATAATAGGTTTATTTGGATATGTCTTCAGGAAACACCTGCAGATTCAAAATTGATCCAGTCCTGATGATATTGACTTCTATAAGCCATATTTTCTAGACCAAGGGTGCTCTCGCTATATGTATGCATGTTGGCTTCTAATGTAATACCTTCCAAGCGAAGACAGTTAAACATGGTGTGGTGGCCTACATATCTCCTCTTCCTACACAAGGAGTACTTCCGCCATTTTGCCGGTATGAACTGAGTTCTGATGGGCCAGCGATCAGTGGAACTGATGTGGAACAAACATGATTATTCTTGTCTGTCAGTCCATGCACCTCGGCCAGGAACCAGAGGAAGGAACAAGGGCTGGGCAATAAGGAGGAACTAAAGCATAAAGCTCAGAGAAAGAAGACAGACTGAAAATGAATGAAAGAAGTCAAGAAGGTAAAACAGGAGGTGAAGTAAGTTGAAAGAGGCAGAAGTCAGGAGATAGGCTTTATAGGCTGTGAGCTACCTGGAGGCAGGACAAAAGAAAGGCAAAACCACCATTTCAGATGAGCCCACAAACAGTAAATAGAACCCATCAAACCCTTGGCATTGACCTCACATCTGCGGGGCATAGGCCAAGATTGTGTTGGGACTGTGTCGGGAGAGTTACGTTGCAAAGGGCCGCCACCCTCAAAGGGTCCCTTGAGAGATCCTATACAGCTTCCAGTGTAGTGGGATGATTGCTCATGGGGCCGCCTTTAAAATAATAGAAACTGCACCGATAACGCCAGTTCTGCATAATCAGTACAGTTTCCGAGGAAACTCTGCTTTCATGACGGAAGCGAGAGGACGCAATCCAAAGGAAAAACCAGAGTAGAAGTAAAACAAAAAGCACTGGCGATAAGGAGAGGAAAGCAGGTCACCTCCTAACACTCACTTGAGTCTGATCCCTGTGCTCCCTAACATCCCTACATGGGTCCTTCCTCCATGCGCCGTCACATGATTAGGCCTTGCTGGTCCTGAACTCACCCTGAGTAGTGTGAAGATGAGCAAGACACTGGTCTCACTACTGCAATAAAACAACACAAGGAAGGTAAGATAAAGGTAAGGTAAAGACACAAGAAATAGCACTCCTCAGCTTCTCCAGCAAAAATCTTATCAGCTGCAACTGAAATTAACACCTCAGCCTCTCCAGAGACAAGCTTCTTCAAAGTGGTTAGTATAGAAGAACTATAATTGGCATGGAGTGAAGCCAGGAGAGGGTAAATATAGAGGACATATCATTGGTGCATTCTGTGCAGCCACTTTGGGGCCCAAGACGTAAAGGAACCTCTAAAGCAGGTGTAATTGATCACTTTGATGGCCTATTAGGCTACACAGGGCTTGTACATTGTTTTGGAACAGGGGTTCTTTTTTGTCTGTGGCCGCTTCTGGCCAATGGAGCTGACTAATGATGCTGTTGACACCAGAACCATCCATTGTATTCTTCACAGGAGGAACAAGCTACTTTTATAACTTTTTCTTCTTCCTTCAAAGGACATTTTTTTAGCAGTTTATATATACTTGCTATAGGGCCCAAGGAAAACAGTTCATCATCCCACAATGTGTGAGTGCTGAAAGCTGATATCTGCAACATTTCAAGTGAGCCGATGTTGCATCACATTGACCTGTCTCGGTGTTGCCGATTCAGTTGCAACACATGAAGTGGCCTACCTGAATATCATATACTGATATCTTCCACCATCAATAAGCAAAATATGCGGTGACAAGTTTGCCTAATATATATTCCTAGATTTTGGAGCAATTTCAACCGCTGACATTATTTGTGACTTCCCATGTACATATATATTACCCCTTCAAAACTAAAAAGCGGCCATTACGATGTATAGATTTTCCCCTATTTTCGACTCCCATAGCAGCAGAACTCAGAACAGAGCTTTAGCTGCCCTTAACCAGCTGCCGACTGACATCCCGCGCTCTCCGTACAGGATGTATGACTCGGTACGGAGGGACAGCTAAAGCCGTTTGAGCTCTGGAAATATATTGCATCTAGGAGCTGGTTGCAGGCAATAGGGATTAGCGAGTATCCATAAAACAGTATTTGAGTTTAACACTTAGACTTTGGCATGAGAAATTGTGCACAGATTCCATAAATAAAAGACCGGGATTTTACAATCGTGTTTCAGGGTTTGTTGTAATATCTTTCCATACTTGTATGGAAAAAAAAAACCTTGGCGTAGAGAATTAAAAATGTATGCCATTATAAAATCACTGTGCCATTATGGGATGAGCCTGCGTTACGATATTGCAAGACCTTAACCATGAGACGTATTTTTTAAAATATTTTTTTAATTAATTTTTTTTGACCATTGTGGAAGGGGAGTTGTTATGATTCAGGGACTGAGGAGGATCCAAAAATGCGGAATCCCAAATAGTAACAGAGTGGCTGGAACCTTAACGGACTGCAGACCTAATCCTGACACACAACTAGAAGTAGCTGTGGGACGAGCCTACAATGACCTAGTCGTCTCGACACAGCCGGAGAATTCAATATTGTTACAGATAGAAATATAAGAAAGCTAATCTGCCTCAGAGCAGTCCCCAAAGATAAATAGATAGCCCCCCACATGTAAAGCTATGGTGATATAGAAAAACACAACACAAAGCTAGAAAATACAGATTAAGCAAAAGTGAGGCCCAAACTATCTTTATAGGAAAGGATAGGAAGGAGCACTGTCTGCAACCGTAAAAAAAACCTAATGTATACCAGCACTTCTGATATAGAAAAATCCTGAGGTTACACAACCTCTCCCCCCACTGTATCAGCACTCTGATGTTACTGGGATCCAAAAACACTAATATACTGTAGATTAGGGACTGAATTAATACCAAGTATGACAAACCCAATACCTTGCAGAATCATGGAGCTAAGTATACAGACACTCCCAGCAGGGAATGATCCCATTCCACCAAGAACTCCACACAGACAAAATAGGAATCAAGCATTAGTATCAAAGCAGAAAAAACAACAAGAAAGTGGAAAACAAACAGCAGAGGTACAATGACCACTTATCTGAAAGGAGGTCTGGTAGTGAGCAGAGCTGGTTACAGAATGTCCTTAACACACAGGAGACCATTGAGCACCGGCAAGAAACAAGAGAAAACTACTCAGTTATATAGTCCTAATCTGACCCTGATTGCTAGTTGTCTACAGGTGTGTGGCTTTCATTCCACAAATCAACTGCACCATCAGCACTGACCACAAGAGGGAACCCCAAACTGGAAAACATATTCACAACAGGGAGTATTGGGGCTCACAGAGTAAAATAAAATTGAAAGACATGCTGTAGGGTTGACTTTTATGTAAGAGTTGGCTAACTTGTTTAAGCAGGGGTAGGACAAGTTCTCTTGGTGCCAAAAAGGGGATTTAAAAATATGGCCCATCACCTTTGATCTCTGAAGCTCGGCATTATGGTTATTGACAAGACAACTGACCCAAAAGTCAAATGAAAAACAGAAATACTTGGTATGTGGTCAAATAGTATGCAGAAGTTGGCTAATTTGCTTAAGCATAGGTGGGACAAGTTTTCTTGATGCTAAGAAAGAAATTTCATTATATGCCCCATCATCTTCAGTCCCTGAAGCTCATCACTATAGACACTGAGAAGACAACTGAAAATGAAGAACAGAAATACTTGGTATGTGGTTAAATAGTATGAAGGAGTTGGCTAACTTGCTTAAGCAGGGGTGGGACAAATTTTCTTGGTGCCAAGAAAGGAATTTTGTTACATGCCCCATAATCTTTAGTCCTTGAAGGTCAGTATTTTCATTATTAATGGACAACTGAGCCAAAAGTAAAATGAAGAACACAAATATTTGCCATGGAGTTAAATAGTATGTAGAAGTTGACTAAGTTGCTTAAGCAGGGGCGGGATAAGTTTTTTTGGTGCCAAGAAAGGAATTTCGTTATATGCCACATCAACTTTAGTCCCTGAAGCTCAGAATGATAGTTGTTGAATGGACAACTGAACCAAAAGTAAAATGAAGAATAGAAATACTTGCTATGGGGTTAAATAGTATGTAGGAGTTGGATACCTTGCTTAAGCAGGGGTGGGATAAGTTTTTTTGGTGCCCAGAAAGGAAATTGGCTATATGCCCTATAATCTTTAGTCTCTGAAGCTCAGTATTGAAGTTATTGAACAGTAAACTGAACCAAAAGTAAAATGAAGGACATAAATACTTAGTATGTGGTTAAATAGTATGCATGAGTTGGCTAACTTGCTTAAGCAGGGGCGGGATAAGATTTTTTGGTGCCAAGAAAGGAATTTCGTTATATGCCACATCAACTTTAGTCCCTGAAGCTCAGAATGATAGTTGTTGAATGGACAACTGAACCAAAAGTAAAATGAAGAATAGGAATACTTGCTATGCGGTTAAATAATACGTAAAAGTTGGCTAATTTGATTAAGCAGAGGTGGGACAAGATTTCTTGGTGCTAAGAAAGAAATTTGGTTATATGCCCCATCATCTTTATTCCCTGAAGCTCAGCATTATAGTAATTATAAAGACAACTGAACCAAAAGTAAAAAGAAGAGCAAAAATATTTGCCATGGGGTTAAATAGTATGTATGAGTTGGCTAACTTGCTTAAGCAGGGGCGGGACACTTTTTGTGTCAAGGGAGGGTTTTTATGAATATACTCCAGCACCCATGGTCTCTGAAGGTCAGCATCAAATGGACAATCATTGTGACTTAAAGTTTGAAGTAAACATGAAGCTTAGAAGAATATATATGGTTGGTTAGTATGTAGGAATAGGGTAGTCAGTTTAAGCAGGGGAGGAACAAGTTCTCTAAGTGTCAAGGCAAGGGGTTCAAAATAAGCTCCACCTTTGGTCTTTGAAGTTCAGAATGGTAACTGGACAGTTGTTGAGATCCGAAGGTTGAAGTACAAATGGAGTACAAAAGGTTATACTATGGTGTTGGTTGACTAGTATATAGGAGAAGGATTCCCTGTTTAAGCAGAGGTGGGACAAGTTCCCTCTGGGTCAAGGCAGGATTTTCAGACTATGTTCCACCAAACTTGATCCCCAAGGCTTAGCAAACTAGCTGTTGAGTAGTCAATGGTTCATTTAAGACCCCTAGTCTGGATATAATTGAAATGCAAGGCTTGGTTTTGTTTTATTCTATAAATTGTGCCTCTCCAAATAGAGTAGGTGCCCACCTAAAATACTATCTATTGTGTTTGGTTCATCTTGCCTATGATTCGAGCAGCAGGAACCTGATGGAGGGCTACCTTTTAATGAACACGGTTGTGATGGTGCTACTTTATATTTCTGTATCTCTTGTTAACCCTGGTACTATAGTGCGTATCGGCATCTACATCTGACCAGGGACGTAGCACACTCATTTGTGGGCTTCTAGTGGTTCTACCAGTTGGACTCCAAAGACACGAGTTATTTGGCTTTTGTGGAGAAACTCTCTTTCATGAGATTTTTTTTGATGGTTTTGTTTGCTATTGGTACCCACACTGTTATTAGTAATCGTAAGGGGAATATATCTTCAAATCTATTAAAAAAAAAACCAACAATAGTATAAATTATTATATCAAAAAGTTCTGATTGTTTAGATTGTCATTAATTATTTTTGAGGGTTTTTTTGTTTTGCTTTTGACTGAATTCAATGACTGGAAATGCACAAAGGATCTTTACAATTCTTTTCTATGAATAACAATGATGCAATTTACAGATACAGGCTATTAGTCACAGAGGGTGACAAATGAGCATTATCTCAAAGGCTGCAAGATGAAGAACCGAGGGTGCGGAAAGGTGGATTCTTCTCAAGGTCAGGGATTGTCATCCTTTCATCTTGCTTGTTCATCAAAGCATCGGCTGATACAAGGATTCTTCAGCCAGGAAGACCTTATATAAACTTGAAATATTCCGAGAAACATTTCCAGCACATTTCAGTCTTGGTTGAACTTAAACGGTATATATGAGGCCCCGCAATAGGAGAAGCAATACGTCATCGATGGAGGAGCTAGGAGGAACTAGGATGCTTCAACCATGGTCAAAATAGTTGGGTTTATGGACAATTCAGAGTTGTGTTGGATTGTTTTTGGGTATACTATGCATTATTACAATAGGAGAAGCAATATGTCATCGATGGAGAATCTAGAAGGAACTAGGATGCTCCATCCATGGTCAGAATGTTTGGGTTTATGGACAATTCAGATTTGTGTTGGATTGTTTTGAGGTATACTATGCATTATTATAATGGGAGAAGTAATAAGTCATCGATGGAGGATTTAGAAGGAACTAAGATGTTTAATTTGTGGTCAAAATGGTTGGGTTTATGGATAATTCAGAGTTGTGTTGGATTATTTGTGCGTATACTATGCATTATTACAATAGGAGAAGCAATACGTCATCGATGGAGGATCTAGAAGGAACTAGAATGCTTCATTCGTGGTCAAACTGGCTGGGTTTATGGACAATTCAGAGTTGTGTTGGCTTATTTGTGGGTATACTATACATTATTACAATAGGAGAAGCAATACGTCATCAATGGAGGATCTAGAAGAAACTAGGATGCTTCATCCGTGGTCAAAATGGTTGGGTTTATGAACAATTCAGAGTTGTGTTGGATGGTTTTGAGGTATACTATGCATTATTACAATCGGAGAAGTAAGAAGTCATTGATGGAAGATCTAGAAGGAACTAGGATGCTTCATCCGTGGTCAAAATGTTTGGGTTTATGGACAATTGAGAGTTGTGTTGGATTATTTGTGGGTATACTATGCATTATTACAATAGGAGAAGTAATAAGTCATCGATGAAGTATCTAGAAGGAACTAAGATGCTTCATTCGTGGTCAAAATGGTTGGGTTTATGGACAATTCAGAGTTGTGTTGAATTATTTGAGGGTACACTATGCATTATTACAAAGTGTTGAAAGCAATTACATGAAAATCAGTCTAAGGTTCATTCTTTATTACGTACTGAATGGAATCCTACAAGGGTTTACAGAAAACAAAGTCACATTGGTTCACAATGTGAATACGATCTTAGTAAACCCAAAAAACTCCCATTAGGTCAATGTCGTGAGGAATAATTGAGGAGACCATTGTATGGTGGATGCTCATGGAAACAGGAGGAAAACCAATCGACCAAGAATTGGCCAACCTAATGTTCATAAGAATGCTGCTCTAAGTCAAAAGGCCGTGTAAAGGGCTTGTTCAAGGATAACAAATGATCCCCTATCCAAAGGATATGAGATATCTTTCTGATTGGTGGATGTCCTATTGGGACTCAAGATCAGGGAATTTTTATCTTCCATGGTGAACTTTTTATCCTTGTTATAAATGAGAATAGCTGCTCCATTCATTCACTATACTATAGGGCTTCCAGGAAAAAAGGAGCACAGCAGTAGGGAGTCCGATGGTAAAATAATGGACTCCCTACTGCTTTGCCATTCTGCCAAACGGTACAGTTCTGAGCACTCAGATCCCCACATGGGATAGGTGATAACTTGTTTTCACAGGAAAACCCCTTTAATGAGCACATATTAACAATAAAACAAGTTGTTGCTTATTTAGAGGCCCTTTCATGCTGTGTTGCTACAAAATGTTTGGGATCAGTCACAAGGAGACTTGTGCAGGCATCGCCAACTGTCATCGTGGTGTCAGGATCTGTGGAGACTACAGTTTCTGGCCCTCTGCCTGCTAACTTCTCTGATGTCTGTGATCAGTGCAGGGAGACTCGGGTGTCAACCCACAGACTTGTAGATCATAGGCAGGCTAGCAAGAGTTAATCCCTGCTGGGCTGCTTGTTACTCTCCTTTCATCACATGATGTGGGGGAGCCAGTCACATTTGCTCCCCTCCTATATATGCTAGCTGGACTTTTGCATTAATGCCAGCTGTAGCTAGTCTATACTGGTTTGGTGAGGTGTTGCGATCCAGACTTACTAGTGGTTTTAGGTGTACTTTGCACGCTGCGACATCGCTACTGCGATATCGTCAGGGTCAAATCGAAAAAGTGACGCATATCTGGCGCCGGTAACGACATCGCAACATGTAAAGCCTAGATGCACCGATAAACGATTGCAAAAGCGTCGAAAATCGGTGATCTGTGTAGCGTCGGTCATTTTCATAATGTCGCACCAATAGGAGATACGATGTTGTTCCTCGTTCCTGCGGCAGCACACATCGCTGTGTATGAAGCCGCAGGACCGAGGAACATCTCCTACCTGCCTCCACCGGCTATGCGGAAGGAAGGAGGTGGGCGGGATGTTTACGTCCCGCTCATCTCCGCCCCTCCGCTTCTATTGGCCGCCTGCCGTGTGACGTCGCTGTGACGCCGCACGACCTGCCCCCTTAGGAAGGAGGCGGGTCGCCGGCCAGAGCGACGTTGCAGGGCAGGTAAGTGCGTGCGAAGCTGCCGTAGCGATAATGTTCGCTACGGCAGCTATCACAAGATATCACATGTGCGATGGGGGCGGGCACTATCGCACTCGGCATCGCTAGCCGATGCCAGCGATGTAGCAACGTGCAAAGTACCCCTTAGTGCTTTATTGCTGTGAGAAGTTGTGGTGTTAACTCTTGTCTTTTTGTTGCTGCCTTGCTTCTCTTGCTTTTCTCCTTAGGGTGGCTTTACATGCTGCGATATCCGGTCCGATATCGCTAGCATGCGACCTGCCTCCATCGTTTGTGCGAAACGGGCATATGATTGCCCGTCGCGCACAAAATCCGGCACCCCCGTCACACATACTTACCTGCATAGCGACGTCGCTGTGACCGGCGTACCGCCTCCTTTCTAAGGGGGCGGTCCGTTCGGCGTCACAGCGACGTCACTAAGCGGCCGCCCAATGAAAGCGGAGGGGCAGAGATGAGCGGCACATAACATCCCGCCCACCTCCTTCCTTCCGCATTGTGGCCGGAGGCAGGTAAGGAGATGATCCTCGTTCCTGCGGCGTCACACGTAGCGATGTGTGCTGCCTCAGGGACAAGGATCAACTTCGCCCCAGCGACAGCAGCGATAACTGGCAGCGGACCCCCATGTCAACGAGAAGCGATTTTGGACGTTTTTGCAACGATCCAAAATCGCTCCTAGGAGTCACACGCAACAGCATCGCTACAGCGGCCGGATGTGCGTCACAAAATCCGTGACCCCAACGAGATCGCTGTAGCGAAATCGTAGCGTGTAAAGCCCGCTTAAGTCTCTTACTATCTGTTCCTGTGAGTTTGCAGTGGGTGTAAGTTTTGGTTTCCCACTTTCTGTCTTTATCTGTCTTACCATCACACTCCTGCCCCTTCCTTCCCTTGGGGATGGGGACAAATTAGTTCTGGACAGGAGAATAGCCAAGCACGGCTCAGGCGTCTCCACCATTAGTGGTAGCCCTGATGTTAGATATAGTCTAGGGTCCCCTAATGTGAAGGAAAGTATAAGATCCCCCTGTCCCTCAATATCCTGCAGTCATATCATGACAGGATCATTAAGAAATGATCCAGTCAGTAGATGAATGAGCGTTTTGCTCATTTGTCATCCAATTATTATTATTATTATTATTATTATTTATTTATAGAGCACCATTAGTTCCATGGTGCTGTACATGAGAAGGGGTTACATACAGAATACATATACAAATTACAGTAGACAGACTAGTACAGAGGGAAGAGGGCCCTGCCCTTGCGGGCTTACATTCTATAGGATTATGGGGAGGAGACAGTAGGTGGGGTGTAGATGGGGCGGCAGCTCCGCACGGTGGTGGGGCGGCAGCTCCGCACGGTGGTGGGGCGGCAGCTCCGCACGGTGGTGGGGCGGCAGCTCCGCACGGTGGTGGGGCGGCAGCTCTGCACGGTGGTGGGGCAGTGAGGTCATTCAAGGTTATAGGCATTTCTGAACAGATGAGTCTTTAGGTTCCGTTTGAAGTTTGCAAGTGTAGTATATAGTCTGACGTGTTGAGGCAGTGAGTTCCAGAAGACTGGGGATGTTCGGGAAAAGTCTTGGAGGCGATTGCATGAGGAGTGAATGAGAGAGGAGGAGAGAAGGAGATCTTGGGAGGACCGGAGATTACGTTTTGGAGTGTAGCGAGAGATTAGTTCAGAGATATATGGAGGAGACAATTTGTGGATGGCTTTGTAAGTCAGTATTAGTAGTTTGAATTGGATGCGGTGGAAGATTGGGAGCCAGTGAAGGGACATGCAGAGAGGAGAAGCGGGGTGGTAGTGAGGCGAGAGGTGGATCAGTCGGGCAGCAGCATTAAGGATGGACTGGAGAGGGGCGAGTGTGTTAGCAGGGAGACCACAGAGGAGGATGTTGCAGTAGTCGATGCGGGAGATTATGAGGGCATGCACTAGCATTTTTGTAGATTGAGAATTGATGAAGGGACGGATTCTGGAAATATTTTTGAGTTGAAGACGACAGGAGGTGGTGAGGGATTGGATGTGTGGTATGAAGGACAGGGCAGAGTCAAAGGTCACTCCGAGGCACCGAACTTTGGGTGCTGGGGAGAGCGTGATGTTATTTATTGTAATAGATAGATCAGGTAGAGAGTGTAGGTGAGATGGAGGAAAGATGATCAGTTCAGTTTTGGCCACATTGAGCTTTAGGAAGCGAGAGGAGAAGAAGGAAGATATAGCAGATAGACACTCTGGGATTCTGGACAGCAGAGATGTGACATCTGGGCCAGAGAGGTAGATCTGAGTGTCATCGGCATATAGGTGGTACTGGAAGCCATGGGACTTTATGAGTTGTCCCAGGCCAAATGTATAGATAGAAAAAAGTAATGGTCCCAGGACATAGCCTTGAGGGACACCAACAGAGAGATGGCGGGATGAAGAGGTTGTGTGGGAGTGGGAGACACTAAAAGTGCGGTTGGAGAGGTATGAAGAGATCCAAGAGAGGGCAAGATCTCTGACACCAAGGGAAGAGAGGATCTGTAGTAGGAGGGAGTGGTCAACAGTGTCAAAAGCTGAGGATAGGTCTAGAAGTAGGAGTATAGAGAAGTGGTTGTTAGCTTTGGCAGTAAGTAAGTCATTTGTGATTTTTGTCAGGGCAGTTTCAGTGGAATGATGTGGACGGAAGCCGGACTGTAGGTTGTCAAAGAGAGAGTTAGAGGAGAGGTGGGAGGAAAGTTCAGCATGGACATGCTGTTCCAGGAGTTTTGAGGCGAATGGGAGTAGCGATATGGGGCGATAGCTGGCAGCAGAGGTTGGGTCGAGGGAAGGTTTCTTTAGGATGGGTGTGACTGTTGCATGTTTAAAGGCAGAAGGGAAGGTACCAGTTGTTAGAGATAGGTTGAAGAGATGGGTTAAGGCTGGAATTAGGATAGTGGTGAGGTTGGGGAGGAGGTGGGTTGGGATGGGATCACGTGCGCAGGTGGTGAGGTGCGCTTTTGAGAGAAGATGTGCAAGCTCTCCTTCGGTGATAGTGGAGAGGAAGTTTATGGGGGAGGAGCAGTGGTCTGTTATATGAAGGGGTTGTGGTGGTTGAGCAGAAAAGACTTGTCTGGTTTGGTCGATCTTTTCTTTGAAATATGTGGCAAATTCTTCTGCGGAAATGAGGGAGGTTGGAGGGGGCAGTGGTGGGCGAAGGAGGGAGTTGAAAGTATTGAATAACTGTTTGGGGTTGTGTGTTAAAGAGGATATGAGGTTTCTGAAGTATTCCTGTTTAGCCGAGGTAAGGGCCAAGCGAAATGTGTGAATTGCATTTTTGAATGTGGTGAAGTCTTCCTGGGAGTGCGTTTTCTTCCAGCGCCGCTCTGCAGCCCTAGACACTTGCCGCAGTTTTTTAGTGAGGCTGTTGTGCCAGGGTTGTCTATTGATTTGTCTCACTCTGCCATGCACAAGAGGAGCAACTGAATCAATAGGGGCATGGACAGAAATTGAGGCCAAATTTGATATGCAACCAAGTCCTTCATGAACTATTTACCATATAGCATTGAAGCCCTGACATGGCAGGTAGTTTTTGGACATTTCTTGGCACATGGCCTGGAGTACAACTGCTACCTTGGTACTTAACGGTTATGCTCCATGCCTGAGTGGAAATCAAAGTTCTCTCTTCCTATGGGGTGACATATAGGACCTACTCAAGGTGTCTGTGGGCCACCATTTGTGTGAGAAGCATAGAGGATTTTTAACTTGACCACCCATGATCTCATTGAGCCCTGGTCCTACATACCGGTAAAGCAAGCTCACGTCTGTTGCCTCCTTCTACGACGGGAATTAATTGGGATATTGTGATCATTTACTCGTTGACCAGTAAAGAGTTTTTGTTTCCATTGTTCCGACGAGGAAAAAACGAAAACGCGAAATCTCCTTGTTTCTTTTCAGTTTCAGATGACAAAAGAAATCTAAGAATAGAAGGAACGAGAGCAGCTGACACCGAGGGGTCAAAGCCGTAATGACTTTTAAAAGCTGGTTTCATATCCTGCGATACCGGTGTCACACAATATAATCTCTCCGAATGACTTCATTCCTAACTAACGCTCTCGTAGAAGGCGACACATTGAGGACAATAAAGGCCCTACATTGCCGTAAATACAGCCACAATCTGCCGGGAGATTCTCGGCTACAGAAGATACCAAGCTGACCCTAATAAGATTGGTACGGATTCTAACATTACACACACACTACAGTTCAAAAGTTTGGGGTCACCCAGACAATTTTATCTTTTCCATGAAAAATCATAATTTTATTTATCAATTGAGTTGCATAATGAATAGAAAATATCGTCCAGACATCGACGAGGTTAGAAATAATGATCTCCTTCAGACTTTGCTTTCGGCACAGAATGCTCCTTTGCAGCAATTCCAGCTTTGCAGACCTTTGGCATTCTAGCTGTTAATTTGCGGAGGTAATCTGGAGATATTTCACCCCATGCTTCCCCCCTCCACAAGTTGGATTGGGTTGATGGGCACTTTTTGGTACCATACGGTCAAGCTGCTCCCACAACAGCTCTATAGGGTTGAGATCTGGTGACTGGGCCCCTCCATTACAGATAGAATACCAGCTGCCTGCTTCTTCCCTAAATAGTTCATGCATAATTTGGAGGTGTGCTTTGGGTCATTGTCCTGTTGCAGGGTGAAATTGGCTCCAATCAAGCGCTGTCCACAGGGAATGGCATGGCATTGCAAAATGGAGTGATAGCCTTCCTTATTCATAATCCCTTTTACCTTGTACAAATCTCCAACTGTACCAGCACCAAAGCAACCCCAGACCATCACATTACCTCCACCATGCTTGACTGAAGGTGTCAGGCAGTCTTCCAGCATCTTTTCAGTTGTTCTGCGTCTCACAAATGTTCTTCTGTGTGATCCAAACACCTCAAACTTCGATTCGTCTGTCCATAACACTTTTTCCAATCTTCCTCTGTCCAATGTCTGTGTTCTTTTTCCCATATTAATCTTTTCCTTTTATTAGCCAGTCTCAGATATGGCTTTTTCTTTGCCACTCTGCCCTGAAGGCCAGCATCCCGGAGTCGCCTCTTCACTGTAGACGTTGCCACTGGCGTCTTGCGGTTACTATGTAATGAAGCTGTCCGTTTAGGACCTGTGAGGCGTCGATTTCTCAAACTAGAGACTCTAATGTACTTGTCTTGTTGCTCAGTTGTGCAGCGCGGCCTCCCACTTCTCTTTCTACTCTGGTTAGAGCCTGTTTGTGCTCTCCTCTGAAGGGAGTAGTACACACCGTTGTAGGAAATCTTCAGTTTCTTGGCAATTTCTTGCATGGAATATCCTTCATTTCTAAGAACAAGAATAGACTGTCGAGTTTCACATGAAAGTTCGCTTTTTCTGGCCATTTTGAGAGTTTAATGGAACCAGCAAATATAATGCTCCAGATTCTCAAATAGCTCAAAGGAAGGTCAGTTTTATAGCTTCTCCAATCAGCAAAACTGTTTTCAGCTGTGCTAACATACTTGCACAAGGGTTTTCAAGGGATTTCTAAACATCTATTAGCCTTCTAACACAGTTAGCAAACACAATGTACCATTAGAACACTGGAGTGGAGGTTGTTGGAAATGGGCCTCTATACACCTATGTAGATATTGCATTAAAAAACAGACGTTTGCAGCTAGAATAGTCATTTACCACATTAATAATGTATAGATGTGTATTTATGTGTAATTTAATGTTAGCCTCATTGAAAGAAAATGTGCTTTTCTTTAAAAAAATAAGGAAATATCAAAGTGACCCTAAACTTTTGAACTGTAGTGTATAATCTGGCATGCATGGGTGCTGTGTGGTGCCGGATTAGCAGATTTTCCAGCTAATTGGGCGTTCTTCTATCCAAAATCCACAAAGGTCAATATCTGATCTACAATGTCATTACTTGCACTTTTGACTTCAAAACCTTTGGTGGTTGGCCCCTCTCCCCTTGCCCCTCGCCCTCTCTCAGTAGTACACCAACAACAACCTTAAAGGGGTTGTCCACTACTCGGATAACTCCTTCTAAAGGACTACGTTTCCCCCAAGAAAAATAATAATACTCAACTGTTGCACCGGCACTGTTCCAGCAGTGTCGGCACTGTTCCAGCAGTGGCGGCACTGGTTCTCCTGGGGCTTGCATGACATTGTCATGTGATAATGACACACAATCCCTTCAACCAATTAGTAGCCACTTCACTGTCCTCTCCTTTGGATGTAATTGACATATGGAAGAAGTGAGAGCTGCAGCTTCTCTCTCAATTCCTCTGCATGTCCAATTTGTCCAAAGGAGGGGACAGTGAAGACAGCGCTGATTAGCCGCACCCAGGAGAGACAGTGCCTACACCACCGGAACGATGGAGACATGGAAGTAGCAAATGAGTGGCCTCAGTGATTGCAAGGCCCAGGAGAGTCAGTGTCAACACCGCTGGAATGGTTGGGACAGTGAAGTGGCCTCTGATTAGCCACAGGGATCGTGGGACACAGGAGAGCCAGTGCCGATACTGTTGCAACAGTGGGGACAGTGAAGAAAGCACTGATTAGCCACAGGAATTGCAGGAACCAGGAGAGCTAGTGCCGACACAGCTAAAACGGTGGGAACAATGATGAAGTCGCTGATTATCTGCAGGGATTGTGGGACCCAGTAGAGTCAGTGCCGAAACACTTGGGACAGTGAAGACAGGACTGATTAACAGCAGGGATTGCAGGATCCGCGAGAGCCAGTTCCGACATCGGTGGAACGATGGGGACAGGGAGAAAGTCAGCGTTAATTACCCGCATGGATCACAGGACACAGGAGAGCCAGTGGCGACACCGCTGGAATGGTGGGGACAGTGAAGTCATCACTGATTAGCCACAGGGATCACAGGACACAGGAGAGCCAGTGGCGACACAGCTGGAATGCTGGTTACAGTGAAGAAGGTGCTGATTAGCCGCAGGGATAGCAGGACCCAGGAGAGCCAGTGCTGACACTGCAGGAACAGTGAAGCCAGCTCTGATTACCTGCGCTGAGGGGTCGCGGGACCCAGGAGAGCCAATGCCAACACCGCTGGAACTATGGGAACAAGGAAGCCAGTTCTGATTAGTTGCAGGGATCACAGGACTGAGGAGAGCCAGTGTCAACACCGCTGGAAAGCTGGAGACAAGGAAGCCAGCACTGATTAGCTACAGGGTTCGCAAGAAACAGGTGAGCTAGTGTTGATCCTACTAGAATGGTGGGGAAAGGGAAGCCAGCACTGATTAGTCACAGGGATCGCAGGACCCAGGAGAGCCAGTGCCAACATGGTTGGAACGGTGGAAACAGTGAAGACGGCATTGATTAGCCTCAGTGTTACGGTTGCTGTGGCTCTGGAGACTATGTCCGGATTTCTTGCTACTGCACATGTGCAAGCGCTGGAGACTAAGTCCTATCTTGGAGCCATTGCACATGTGCGGGTGACATCATCGCTGACACGAGGTCACATGTCTCTGACACCTTCTAAGCTGATTGGCCACTGGTCATGTGCTTGTGACACCTGGTCACATGTCTCTTACACCTTCTATGCCGATTGGTCGCTGGTCATGTGCTTGTGACGCTTTGCTCGGTGATAGGCCAGCGTGACGTCATTGCTGTCATTCTGGCAGCGGATTGGCTCTGGTGTCCTCCATCTTGGATGAGGCACAGAGTCTATATAAGACCCTGACGCACGCCGCCCGGCGCTCAGTCCTCTTGGTTCATGCATGAGGGTAGACGCCCTGTGCACGTCCCTCTAGGCATCTCTCTGTCTATGCTAGGTGAGCGCTACCGGCAGGGTAGCGTTCTTATACCTTACAGCTTCGGCTGGAGTCCGTATCCTTACCTCTTAGTGGAGCGGACATAGGCAGGTGCCTGAGGCACATGGTCCGGCTGGGCCTTGTGATTCTACTCGTAGGTGGACGTTGCCGCTAGGGTAACGTTCCTTATACTGCGTCTGGCAGTTGTTCGTATCCTCGCACACTAGTGGAGCGAACAGAGGTAGGAGCTTTGTGCGGCTTACGCTGCTGTCCGTCTCCTGGCACCACTAGAAGAGCGGACCTAGGCAGGTGCCATTTCACACTCACTGCCTTTGTCTCTGTGATCTTTAACAGAGACCATACCACACACCCTCCAAGTAAGGGAGGAATTGCTTTACTTTCTAATTATATTCCTCTGTGAGTATAACAGAGGTATTGCACTCTGCACTTGTGCTATTACTATTTACAGTGGCACACTTATATACCCCTTATCCTCTGCCATAGTCTGCAGCAGAGTCTTTGCACGGTGGACCCTGACTGTCTGACATTCCTTTAGGTTTTATTATCAGACAGCCCACCGTAACACTCAGGGATTGTGGGACCCAGAAAAGCCAGTGATGACACTCCTGTGGGGACAGGGAAGCTAGCTCTGATTAGCCGCAGGGATTGCGAGACCCTGGAAAGCCAGTACCGACACTGCTGTAAGAGTGGGGACAGCGAAGCCAGTGCTGATTAGTCGCAGGGATCACAGGACCCAGGAGAGCCAGTGCCAACACTGCTGGAACGGTGGGGACAGTGAATCCAGCACTGATTAGCCGGAGGGATCACAGAACCCAGGAGACCCAGTGCCAACACTGCTGGAACGGTGGGATCAGTGAAGCCAGCACTGATTAGCCGGAGGGATCGCAGGAACCAGGAGACCCAGTGCCAACACTGCTGGAACGGTGGGATCAGTGAAGCCAGCACTGATTAGCCGGAGGGATCGCAGGAACCAGGAGAGCCAGTGTCAACACTGCTGGAACGGTGGGGACAGTGAATCCAGCACTGATTAGCCGGAGGGATCGCAGGAACCAGGAGACCCAGTGCCAACACTGCTGGAACGGTGGGATCAGTGAAGCCAGCACTGATTAGCCGGAGGGATCGCAGGAACCAGGAGACCCAGTGCCAACACTGCTGGAACGGTGGGATCAGTGAAGCCAGCACTGATTAGCCGGAGGGATCGCAGGAACCAGGAGAGCCAGTGTCAACATGGTTGGAACAGTGGGAACAGTGAAGATGGCACTGATTAGCCTCCGGGATTGTGGGTGTTTGTCAGGAAAGACAAACATCAAATCTCTAGAGATTTGATGTTTGTCTTTCCTGACGGTCCTGAGGAAGGGGGCAGCAGCTCCTGAAACGCGTAGACCTGGATGAAAATAAAAGATACATTAATCTGAACATCTGTCCAAGTGATCTTTTGGCGCAGTATTTAACATCCCTCTCTCTTTTGTTCTCTGTTATCTGCCATTGGGTGGCTGCAGCCTATGATCAAATACTACATGCGATTACAGTTGTTGTGACTTTCACAGCGACACTTGGTCAGTAGTTTCACCCCCCCCCTCCACCCCGCACATACTGGGGTAAGACCCTATTTTGCGCTTTCTCTCCACAGCTTTTTCCTTCTCCACTGTCTCCATTTCTTTGACATTGGCTAGCATATGGCGCTCAATGGTGAAGTTTACATTAGGATGACTATTGGCAGATTTGGGCATCTATATGATGCCTTATCAAAAAATCTGCACCCAAAAAATGGCCCCTCAAAATGTCCTTTATAGTAAAACAAGAAACCGCTGCCCAATCCGCATATTCTTCTTGTCCCTTCCATTTCGGCGGTACCCGGGGACAGGTCCCCTTTAAGACAACATTCTCATTAAATCCTCATATTTGCAATATTATAGAAAAGTTTGGTTCGGAGTCAATATTTTATTTAACCAATCGAGTGCTTTATTTAACCGATACCAGACACCTCTGTATATTTTATGAGTCTCTATGTACAATTTTGTAATCTATAAGACTTCTTTGCCCAGGGACTCGTGCAATTTCACACTGCAGCACCGGAGCCAAAATCCATATCTCGTACTAATGAGATTTAATAAGACCGGGTTGAAATTTTGGCTCTTCACCCTTGCCTGGGGCTCTGCTTTAAAATTGTATGAAGCAGCAAGCACAGATCTCTCTCCGGAATGAAACGCGTTAGTTAAAAAAAAAAAAAGAAGAAGAAGATGGGGTTGGATTATCATGTATCCGCCTATATGCAAATCAATATTTTACTATGAGGGGCTTTATATAAAAAAGAAAAGCTAAAGGGTTAACTAAAAATGTTCAAAAGTATATTATCAGAAAATGACCTGTTATTAAAATTGGGTTTTTGTTATATTTTGTTTGGGATTTTTTTCTTATTTTTGCTGTAATTTGAGCAAAGGTCATTATGAAGGGAGGGGGAGGAGGTGAGCTGTGACATCACCTATTGTGAATGATGGATCCTGTGTTATCTACTTTATATAGATATGTTACCTGTCATGTACAGGGGGAGGAGGAGGTGAGCTGTGACATCACCTATTGTGAATGGTGGATCCAGTGTTATCTACTGTATATAGAGGTGTTATCAGTCATTGTACAGGAGGGGGAGGAGGTGAGCTGTGACATCACCTATTGTGAATGGTGGATCCTGTGTTATCTACTTTATATAGAGGTGTTATCAGTCATTGTACAGGACACAGAGAAGGTGAGCTGTGATATCACTTATTGTGAATGGTGGATCCTGTGTTATCTACTGTATATAGAGGTGTTATCAGTCATTGTACAGGAGGAGGAGGAGGTGAGCTATGACATCACCTATTGTAAATGGAGGATCCTGTGTTATCTACTGTATATAAAGATGTTATCAGTCATTATAGAGGGGGAGGAAAAGGTGAGCTGTGACATCACCTTTTGTGAATGGAGGATCCTGTGTTATCCACTGTATATAAAGGTGTTATCAGTCATTATAAAGGGGGAGGAAGCGGTGAGCTGTAACATCACATATTGTGAATGGTAGATCCTGTGTAATCTACTTTATACAGAGGTATTATCAGTCATTGTACAGGAAGGGGAGGAGGTGAGCTATGACATCACTTATTGTGAATGGAGGATCCTGTGTTATATACTGTATATAGAGGTGTTATCAGTCATTGTACAGGAGGAGCAGCAGGTGAGCTGTGACATCACCTATAGTGAATAGTGGATTTTGTGTTATCTACTGTATGTAGAGGTTATCAGTCATTGAACAGGGGAGGAGGTGAGCTGTGATATCACCTATAGTGAATGTTACCTTTTAATGTAGCCCTGTTTGATGACATTGAGGATATTGATTGAGACTGATGAGTGATTCTAGTATAAGACCAAATGTTCAAAGCGAAGATTGCAAGATTTCTAATTTTCCAATGTAGACAGTGAAATGGAAAATTGAAAACTATCATAATTTTTTTGTAAAATCTGAATTAAACAATGGGTCGTATTCGGATGACACATTCCCTTTAAAACATATTTGGGCCTAGACCCTATGAGCCTGCCCTCCCCAGCGTTACCATATATCATGTCTGCGGAGGCATTAGTCAGCAGCACACGGTGTATGGCCACGCACACTGCCTGTCATCTGCTGTAATGTGGAGAAGAAATGCCAAGAGGGAGATTGGAGTCCGGAAATACCGCGGCCGTGCAGACTCAGAGTCCCACATGTAACAGATCCTGGCAAAGAGCGATCGTTCACACGTGGCCGGCCATTAAGCATCTGTTGCGGGAATGACGACTGCGGCATACGTGTGACACATGACGTGAAGGACACCGGCTTTATAAATATACCATGCTCTCCTGTAACGCCTCCAACACGGGGCTGACAAGGGTCTAAAGATGAAGGTTAGAAGTGACATGTGTAGAATGCAAAGGGTTAATTGGGAGCTGAGTGAAAGTGGGCTCGATTAACCCTCGGCCAAATTCCATGAACCTAACATGCATCACGATTTATGGATCTTCTCAACTAACTAAAATGGGGGTCACACATTTCAGGGGCTTACCATAGGGAAAAGGGTGTTGGGTCAACCCTCAGAACAAGCCTCAAGCCAATCCTCGGGCCAAGCCTCGGAACAAGCCTCATATCAAGCCTCGGAAGAAGCCTCGGGCCAAGCCTCGGGTCAAGCCTCAAGTCGAGCCTTGGGCAAAACTTCGGGTCAAACCCTTGGTGAAGCCTCAGGTCAAGCCTCTGGTCAAGCCTCAGGTGAAGCCTCGGGCCAAGCTTTGGAACAAGCCTCATACCCAGCCTTGGGCCAAGCCTTGGGCCATGCCTCGGGCCAAGCCTCGGGTCAAGCCTCAAGTCAAGCCTTGAGAAAAACTTCGGGTCAAAACCCTGGTGAAGCATCAAATCAAGCCTCGGGCCAAGCTTTGGAACAAACCTCGGGCCAGGCCTCGGATCAAGCCTCGGGTCAAGCCTCGAGTCAAGCCTCGAGTCAAGCCTCGTGCCAAGCCTCGTGCCAAGCCTCGTACCAAGCCATATACCAAGTCTTGGGCTATTCCTTGGGCCAAGACTCAGAAAAAGCGTCAGAACAAGCCTCTGATCAAGCCTCAGGCCATGCCTCGGGCCAAGCCTCAGATTAAGCTTCATACTAAGCCTAGGACTAAGCCTCTGGCCAAGCCTCAGACCAAGCCTCAGATCAAGCCCCGGGCCAAGCCTCATACCAAGCCTCGGACCAAGCCTCGGACCAAGCCGTGGAACAAGCCTCGGGCCAAGCCTCAGACCAACCCTCGGACCAAGCCTCAGATCAAGTCTTGGGCCATGCCTTGGGCCAAGACTCGGAACAAGCCTTGGAACAAACCTCAGGCCATGCCTCAGGCCATGCCTTGGGCCAAGCCTTGGGCCAAGCCTCAGACCATACCTCACACCAAGCCTCTGACCAACCCTGGGGCCAAGCCTCGGACCAAATCTCAGGCCAAGCCACTGGACCAAATCTCAGACCAAGCCTCAGGCCAATACGCGGGCCATTCTGCTATTTTGTTAAGTTATAGAAAAGAGAGTTTTTCATACGTGATTAGCCAGTATAAAAGCAGCTGCAGGGAAGGCAGCAGCAACATTTGGGGTTAAGTTCTTTGAGGGTCCCATCACCACTGCAAGCAGTGCCTCTAAGACATGTATGTCCTTGTAGGAAAATATCGGTGCACCACTAAACATACTAGCCCTTTGGGGCTCTGAAATGCTTAGGAGCTGTAGTAAAAAAGTCCTATAGGATAATACCCAAAGGATATGGCTGCTAACATGACGAATCAATGAATAGCCAGTATAAAAGCAGAAGCAGGGAAGGCGGCGGCCACTTTTGGGATGAATCTGGATAGTGCAAGGACGTCATTGAGATTGGAAGAGAAAGCTATACATACTTAATAAACATTACAGAGAGTGAGAAAATAGTGTCATATATGTCTTTCAGGACAATTTGAGGGGTTTTTTTTGGGAGGGGTCGGGGGGGGAAGACCCATAACAATGCTCGTAATAGGCTAATCAAGTTGTGCAGGCCCCATATGGGTAATCGCTTTTTATATGAGGACTCTATTGGCTAAAGAATAAAATGTCACTGTCTATAATCCCCCCCCCGCCCCTCAGAGCGGGTGAAGCTCGCTGAGCGAGCGTCTGTTCCATCCTTCTTTAGGCTATGTTCACACACTGCGTTTTTTACCTGCGTTTTGGGTCCGTTTTGGGTCCGTTTTTGCTGCAGAAATTTCTTGAGAAATTCTTGTAATCTTTCTGCAGACATTCCCCAGCAAAACCTATGGCAAAAAAAATTAGCTGTGCACACACTGCGTTTTTTTCTTAAGAAAATTCTTTCAGTAGATTTTCTTAAGAAAAAGAATGAGCATGTCACTTCTTTTCTGCAGCTAACTGCGTTTTTTGCCATAGATAATTGGCACAATAACGCAGGGAGCAACCAGCGGTAAAAACGGACCTAAAACGGACCTAAAACGGACCTAAAACGGACCTAAAACGGACCTAAAACGCAGGTGCGTTTTTGGTGCGTTTTTTAACACAGGTGCACTCTTAAGAAATTTCTTAAGAAATTTCTTAAGAAAAATCATTTTTCTAGTGTGAACATAGCCTTATGCCGCACATAATAGCGGTTGAACTCCTCGCATCGGCCTTAAACAAGATGTTTGTCATCCAATCTTTTATGTGAGACCGCATTATAAAAGCGGCGGATGCGTCCTCCTCTGGCATACACGCGGAGGGGGGAGGAAGATGGGTAATAATCCCGGATTCCTTGCACTGCGCTCTGCATAAAACCAATAATCTATTTTATTTTTCTTGTGCGGCAGGAAAAAATTAGCATTTTTTTTTTTTACTTCCAAAAAGCAGTCAATTTGAGAACGATCTCTAAGGGCTTAACCCCATCTGTTTTTAGTAGGTACTTGTTAAAATTCTGGGCATTTTAGAGCACTGTTGTGTCGTCCCTCTGTTATCCCTCCTGGAAATCCAATATAATATATATCCAATATATATATATGTGTGTGTGTATGTGTGTGTGTGTATGTCCGGGATTGGCATCTGCACCGTTGCAGCTACAGCCACAAAATTTTGCACACTCACACGTCTGGACCCCGAGAGCGTCATAGGCTATGTTGTGAGGCGAAATTTTAACCTCGCGCGTTCCAATTTACCAATCAATTTTGCCCCTATCTACATAATGGGGGAAAAAGTGTATCCGCACCGTCGCATTTACAATCCCAAAATTTTGCACAGACACCTCATGTGACCCAGGGAATGTCGTAGACTATGTTTTGACAGGAAAATTTAACCCCGCGCTTTACAGTTACTCTCCAAAAAACCTGCCTTCATTAAAGTAAATGGAGCCTGGAACTACAGGTTATTAGTAGGAGCTGTGATTGGTTGCTATAGGAACAAAAGACATTCATAGTATAAGAAGCTTATATGTGAGGTAATAAGATGTCGGTGGGGAGACGGATAGAGAGAGACAGACAGAGAGAGAGACAGAGAGAGAGAGGAAGGCAGAGAGACAGACAGGGAAAGGCACACAGGGGAAGAGACAGAGACAATCAGACAGACAGAGAGAGAGAGGAAGGCAGAGAGACAGACAGAGAAAGGCACACAGGGGAAGAGACAGAGACAATCAGACAGACAGAGACAGATAGGGAAAAAAAAACAGACATACAGAAAGACATACGGGGAAAGAGACAGACAAGGGGAGACAGGGAAAGAGACAGACCTGGAAAGAGACAGATGAGGAAAGAGACAGACGGGGAAAGAGACAGACTGGGAAAGAGACAGACGAGGAAAGAGACTGGGAAAGAGAAAAACCAGGAAAGAGACAGATCTGGAGAGAGACAGACCTTCAAAGAGACAGACGGGGAAAGAGACAGACTAGGAAAGAGACAGATGGGGAAAAAGACAGACGGGAAAGAGACAGACGGGGAAAAAGACAGACGGGAAAGAGACAGACGGGAAAGAGACAGACGGGAAAGAGACAGACGTGGAAAGAGAGAGACCTGGAAAGAGACAGACGGGGAAAGAGACAGACGTGGAAAGAGAGAGACCTGGAAAGAGACAGACGGGGAAAGAGACAGACGTGGAAAGAGAGAGACCTGGAAAGAGACAGACGGGAAAGAGACAGACGTGGAAAGAGACAGACCTGGAAAGAGACAGACGGGGAAAGAGACAGACGTGGAAAGAGAGAGACCTGGAAAGAGACAGACGGGGAAAGAGACAGACTGGGAAAAAGACAAACCGGGAAAGAGACAGACGGGAAAGAGACAAACGAGGAAAGAGACAGAGGGTGAAAGAGACAGACGTGGAAAAAGTCCAACACAGAAATAGAGAGAGACAGACACAGAGATAGAGAGAGAGAGAGACACACAGAGATAGAGACAGATAGACTGATACAGAGACAGACAAAGAGACACAGACAGACACACAGAGACAGACAGGGAAAGAGACACACTGACAGAGACTTGGAGAGAGACAGTTACTATCCCAGGCAACACCCGGGTACTACAGCTAGTATATGAATAAGGCTGGAAACACATCTATGCGAGTAAAATCGGTCCGACTGGGCTGAAAAATACTCGGCTGATTTTAGTTCACGTTAGGTGCGAGTGCAACGCAAGTGCGATGCTTTTTGCTCGCGTGTGTGTCGCGTTTGCGATGCTAGTTTCATGCAACATCTTAATTATATAAAAGCTATTACACATGTGTCATTTAATTAACCTATGGGAATGTGATGTCACATTCATCTGTTGAATATTTAATTAATGAGCGAAGTTCCTGCCACACTCGCAAATGTGAACGCTGGTGCGCGTGTGTGATCCTAGTTTTAATCCCCTTCCATAGGAAATCATTGGGACAAATGGTGCGAGAAACTCGCAAAAAAGCAGCATGCTGAGATTTTTTTTTTTTCTTGATCCGATTTGGACTGAGAAAAAAATCGCAGATGAGAGCTGAATCATTCACTAACGTGTGTCCGATTCCAATGCGAGATTTTCTCACATTGCTCTACTGCGAGAAACTCGCAAGTGAGAAGCAGCCCTAAACTGACAGTTGGTGTTACCAGGCTTCTACACAGTGTGACATTGACACCACTGACTGCACAAAGCATAGGGACACATCCTATAGACAAGGGAATGGCAACACCCAGATTTCATTTCCAGGAGGTATCACAGAGGAACTGCACAATGTCCAGATGCTGTAAAATTACGATTTCAAGGAGAATACAGTATAAGAATTTACTAAAATTGACATATCAGGAGAGATTAATTCTGTAGCATGATTTATTGAACTCTGCTTTGTGCTTTTCCTCTGTTATTCCTCCTGGAAATGTATAAATAAACTGACACTTAGTGTTACCAGGCTTCTACACAGTGTGACATGAACACCACTGAATGCACAAACCATAGGGACACATCCAAAAAGAGAATGGCAACACACAGATTTCATTTCCAGGAGGTATAACAGAGGAACTACACAATGTACAGATGCTCTGAAATTGTGATTTCATGTACAATATATGAATTTACTAAAATAGACATGTTAGGAGAGTTGAATTCTGTAGCCTTGTTTATCGAACGCTGCTTTGTGCTTTTCCTCTGTTGTACCTCCTGGAAATGTGTGGAATATATTGACACATAACGTTTACCATTCCACTTAGGGGTATCTGAATACAGTCTAACATTGTTTGTCTTGACTGGTTACAGTGTGTACAGATACCTCCTATTGACAGTGTGCAGGGTAACATTGGCTGTCAATTTATTAATAGATTTCCAGGAGGAATAACATAGGAATGATATGACGGTTCGTAAAAATGAGGCTTTTGAATTGGTACTTCATGAGGAATATGGCAATTTATTAAAACAAGCAGGTCTAGAGAACTGAATTTTGCAGTATCCTATATTGAATTCTGGTTTGTGCTGTTCCTCTGTTATTCCTACTGGAAATATGTGGAATATATTGATAGATTGAGTTTACCATTCCACTTTTGGGTATCTGTGCACTGTCTGACATTGTCAGCCTTGACTGATATAGTGTGTATGGATACCTCCTATTGACAGGGAGCAGGGTAACACTGCCTGTCAATTTATTAATAGATTTCCAGGAGGAATAACAGAGGAATGGTATAACGTTTAGTTCTTCAAAATGAGGCTTCTGAATCTATATTTCATGAGGAATATGGGAATTTATTAAAACAAGCAGGGCTAGAGAGCTTCTTTTGTTGAACTCTGGTTTGTTCTGTTCCTCTGTTAATACGCCTGGAAATACATGAAGAAATTAAAAAGCTGGGTGTAGCCCCCCAAATTAGGGACTGGACAGAATTTGGAGCAATACATCCCATTGATATGAAGAACAGTATCACCAACAGTCAATTTAATTATCTATTTACAGGAGGATTAACAGAGGAACCTGAATTGGTATTTCTGAATTGGTATTTCCTTGGGTATACAGGAATATACTATTAAAAAAAAACTGTTAGAAGAGCTGAATTCTGCAGAAAGGTCTATCAAAGTCTGGTTTCTGCTGTTCCTCTGTTATCCCTCCTGGATATGTCTTAAAAAATGACAAACTGGAATGACCATTCATTGACAAAGACAAAAGTAAAACTGACTGTCAATTATTTCTTACATTTCCATATAAACTGTCTAGGGTTTACGTCCCATTGACAAGGACTCTGGTAACACTGTTACTGTCAATTTTTTCTTACATTTCCAGGAGGGATTACAGAGGAAAAGTACAAAGTAGATGTTTAAGAAATGAGGCTGCCAAATTGATATTTGATAAAGGACAAAATGTGATGATAAAAAAAACAAACCATGAAATAAGAGCTAATATTAATATGAAATTTGTGATGTTCCTCTGTTATTCCTCCTGGAAATGACTAAATTGACAACTGGGTGATACAATTTTACAGTAAAAATATCAAACTGTGCAGAGACTCGCCACATCATACTGTTAAGAAAAGAAATAAGCACCCACTTGTCAAGTAATACACACATTTCCAGGAGGAATAATGGAGGAACAAAACAAAACAAGTTCCAAAATTGACTTTTCGTGTATATAAAAGTTGTTAGCAATGAGGCAATGAGTTTCTAAAGGCAAAAATGCTTATTTTGGGGGACAAGTCCTCCTCAATTTGCCGTATAGACTAGTTGCAGTGCTGCAGTGCGGTCGGCCATGTGTCCGCAGGGTAGTCAGGACCCCGGAGAATACGTCATTCAGGACTATATCTGTCTTTGTCAGCGAGTCAAGTGCCTGCTCAGGACTAACCCCCGTGTCTGTGACCGCCAGGGAATCTGCACTATTCCGAGACCACATAGTGCAAAGACGCAGGGTGAGCTCAGCGCAGCGGACGCCATCCACTACATACCTCACCCAGAGGCTCTCTAACATCTGCACTAATTGAGTGTCTCAAAAATTTAAAGGGGACAAGACGGAAAAATTCTGTATCTTAAAGGGAAAAAAAAAATTGTTCCTCCATTACTCCTCCTGGAAATGTATGACTACATATACAATTGGATCAATGAGGCGTGTCCCTGCACAGAACGTTTCTGTCCAATCGGTACTGACAACGTTGGTCACACCCTAGTTTAAAGGGGAATGGTTGTGACAAGTTCTTAATTGATGCATTTCCAAGAGGAATAACAGAGGATAAGACAGGAGAATTAATCAAAAATTAAGTACAGGTACTCCACCCCCCAAAAAAAACAATAAATTGGGGGTATTTTTTTTTTGTCCCCCTCCTCTATTATTCTTCCTGGAAATTGACAACTACGTGTTAGCATTACTGGCCTTGGAGGTGTGTCCCTACTTACAATGTTTTTGTCCAATCAGTGCTGAGTATGATAGCCTCGCCCTAATTAACAGCTGAGTGGGTGTGTCAAAGGGTGTGTCCCTACTTACAATGTTTCTGTCCAATCAGCGCTCACAGCATTGACCCCACCCTATTTTAAAGGTGGGAGTGTCAACGAGGAGTGGCTCTACACAGAATGTCCCTCTCTAATCCCTCCTGACAATGTTACTCACGCCCTCTAGTAAGGTGAATTCATTTCCAGGAGGAACAGAAAAAAATATGTTCCAGAATAGCTATTTCCCATGTTATTCCTCCTGGAAATGATACCCACACCGTATTTAACAGCTGAGTGGGTGTGTGAAAGATACATGACCCTGGATAGAATGTTCCTGTCCAATCAGAGCTGATTATAATAGCCACTCCAAATCTCAAAGATGATTGGGTGTCTCTAAGAGGCGTGTCCCTGCATAGAATGTTCCTGACCAATCAGTGCTGACGGCATTGGTCACGCCCTACTTTAAAGGTGGGAGTGTCAACAAGGAGTGGCGCTATACAGATTGCCCTTATCTAATCCCTCCTGACAATGTTACTCACATCCTGTGGTAAGGTAAATACATTTCCAGGAGGAACAACAGAGGAAAAGGGGGGAAAAATGTTCCACAATAGCTATTTCCTCTGTTACTCCTCCTGGAAATGTATTTACCTGACATTTGAAGTTCACCAACACCAAGAAAAAAAAATGGAAAGTGCGTCTCCGATATCTCAACTCCTCATCACGTGTATTAGGAGGTGTCCTGAAATAAAGGGGTTACGACAAGAGCGGGCCAGACCTACAGGGGGGCAACTGGTATCAATACATGACCCCGAAACCTGCAGCTGGAGGAGCATGGTGATCTGACCACAGTCTGGCGGTCTTATATGGCCACTGTATATTTGTCGCTACACTGTATAACGGTATATTATATGTGCACTGTATGGTATGTTTAATTCTACACTGTATAACAGTATTATATGAGCACTGTGTGGGGTGTTTATTTCTACACTGTATAACGGTATTATATGGGCACTATATGGTATGTTTATTTCTACACTGTATAATGGTATTATATGGGCACTGTATAGTATGTTTATTTCTACACTGTATAATGGTATTATTTGGGGAATGTGTAATGTTTTTACTTCTACACTGTATAACTTTATTATATGGGCACTATGTGGAGTCTTTATTTCTACACTGTATAATAGTATTATACGGGCACTGTGTGATATGTTTATTTCTAAACCGTATACATGTATTATATGGGCACTGTGTGGGGTGTTTATTTCTACATTGTATAACGGTATGATATGTGAACTATATGGTATATTTATTTCTACACTGTATAACGGTATTATATGTATTGGAGGATTGCTGATGTGGTACCGATATTTAAGAAAGGTAAGAGGATAGATCCAGGCAACTACCGTCCAGTAAGCCTGACATCAGTAGTATGCAAAGTTTTTGAGGGCATTTTAAGGGATGACATGCAAAAATATGTTGCAGAAAATAATATGATAACTGACAAACAGCATGGATTCATGAAAGATAAGTCGTGTCTAACCAACCTGTTGGGGTTCTATGAGGGGGTAAGTGCAAACCGGGATATTGGTAATGCAGCTGATGTGATTTATTTGGACTTTGCAAAGGCATTTGATGCTGTACCACATAATAGCCTTATACTAAAGCTCCAGAAGCAAGGACTAGGGGAAACTATATGCAACTGGGTAAGGAATTGGCTAAAAGATAGGAAACAAAGAGTAGTCATAAATGGTACATTCTCTAAATGGGCTGTAGTCAGCAGTGGGGGCCGCAGGGATCTGTGCTAGGACCAATTATTTTTAATCTCTTTATTAATGACCTTGTGGATGGGATTGATAGTACAGTGTCAGTCTTTGCCGATGACACCAAACTATGTAGGATATTAAAAACTGACCTGGATAGTACAATATTACAAAAAGATCTGGATAAGATGTCAGAATGGGCAGATACTTGGCAAATGAGATTTAATGTTGATAAATGTAATGTGATGCACCTAGGACGGAGTAATCCTATAGCTGCGTATACATTAAATGGAAGTAAACTCGGGACTACAGAACAGGAGAAGGACTTGGGTATTCTCATTACAAATAAGCTGAGCAGCAGCACTCAATGTCAAGCAGCAGCTGCTAAAGCAAACAAGATTCTAGGGTGTATAAAAAGAGAGATTAGATCCTGTGATCCCAACGTATTGTTACCCCTCTATAAATCACTTGTAAGGCCACATCTGGAATATGGGATCCAGTTTTGGACTCCACATTTTAAAAAGGACATTCAGAAGTTAGAGTCAGTTCAAAGGCGGCAACTAGACTATTACAAGGAATGGAGGCCGCCCGTATGATGAGTAATGGAGGCCGCCCGTATGATGAGTAATGGAGGCCGCCCGTATGATGAGTAATGGAGGCCTCCCGTATGATGAGTAATGGAGGCCTCCCATATGATGAGTAATGGAGGCCTCCCGTATGATGAGTAATGGAGGCCTCCCGTATGATGAGTAATGGAGGCCTCCCATATGATGAGTAATGGAGGCCTCCCGTATGATGAGTAATGGAGGCCTCCCGTATGATGAGTAATGGAGGCCTCCCGTATGATGAGTAATGGAGGCCTCCCGTATGATGAGTAATGGAGGCCGCCCGTATGATGAGAGGAATGGAGGCCGCCCGTATGATGAGAGGAATGGAGGCCGCCCGTATGATGAGAGGAATGGAGGCCGCCCGTATGATGAGAGGAATGGAGGCCGCCCGTATGATGAGAGGTTGAAAAAGTTAGATATGTTTAGCTTAGAAAAAAGACGTCTCAGAGGAGATCTCATTTATATGTATAAATACATGTGTGGTCAATATAAAGGACTGGCACATGACTTATTTCTTCCAAAGACAATACTAAGGACCAGGGGGCACTCACTGCGAGAGGAAGAAAAGCGATTCCGGCAGCTAAATAGGAAAGGGTTCTTTACAGTTAGAGCAGTCACACTGTGGAATGCCGACCACAAGAGGTAGTAATGGCAGATACTATAACAGCTTTTATATCAGGGCTGGATGATTTCCTCACTACACAACATTGTTGGTTATAAATGACTTGGTGACCAAATGTAGAACTGGTGGAGGAAGGTTGAACTAGATGGACCTAGGTCTTTTTTCAACCTAAGTAACTATGTAACTATGTGCACTATGTTGTATGTTTATTTCTACACTGTATACCAGTATTATATGGGCACTATATGGTATGTTTATTTCTACACTGTATAATGGTATTATTTGGGGAATGTGTAATGTTTTTACTTCTACACTGTATAACTTTATTATATGGGCACTATGTGGAGTCTTTATTTCTACACTGTATAATAGTATTATACGGGCACTGTGTGATATGTTTATTTCTAAACCGTATACATGTATTATATGGGCACTGTGTGGGATGTTTATTTCTACATTGTATAACGGTATGATATGTGAACTATATGGTATATTTATTTCTACACTGTATAACGGTATTATATGTGCACTATGTTGTATGTTTATTTCTACACTGTATGTGCACTATATGGTATGTTGATTTCTACACTGTATACCAGTATTATATGTGCACTATATGGTATGTTTATTTCTACACTGCATTACTGTGTTATATGGACACTATAAGGTATGTTTATTTCTAAACTATTATATGGGCACTCTATTAGGTGTTTATTTACACACTGTATAACCGTATTATATGGGCACTGTGAGGTATTTATTTCTACACTGTATAATGTTATTATATGAGCACTGTGTGGTGTGTTTATTTCTACACTGTGTAACGGTATTATATGGTCACTATGTGGGGTGTTTATTGCTATATAGTATAACTGTATTATATGAGCACAAAATGGGGTGTTTATTTCTACACTGTATAGAGGTATTCTATGGGCACTGTTTGGGGTGTTTATTCCTATATTGTTTAATTGTATTATATGGGCACTGTGTGGTATGTTTATTTCTACACTGTATAACGGTATTATTTGGGCAATGTGTGGGGTGTTCTTTTGTACACTGTATAACGGTATTATATGGGCACTGTGTGGGATGTTTATTCCTACACTGGATAGTGGAATTTTATGGGCATTGTTCGGGGTGTTTATTCCTATATTGTATAATTGTATTATATGGGCACTGTGTGGTATGTTTATTTCTACACTGTATAACGGTATTATTTGGGCACTGTGTGGGGTGTTTATTTCTATATTGTATAATGGTATTATTTGGGCACTATGTGGGCTGTTTCTTTTTACACTGTATAACGGTATTATTTGGGCACTGTGTGGGGTGTTTATTTCTATACTGTATAACGTTATTATTTCGGCACTGTGTGGGGTGTTTATTTCTATACTGTATAATGGTATTATTTGGGCACTGTGTGGGGTGTTTATTTCTACACTGTATAACGGTATTATTTGGGCACTGTGTGGGGTGTTTATTTCTATACTGTATAATGGTATTATTTGGGCACTATGTGGGCTGTTTCTTTTTACACTGTAGGGGTGTTTATTTCTACACTGTATAACGGTATTACATGGAAATTGTGTAGAAGCTAATACACCGGGCACACAAACAATAGTTGATTTCTTTTGCCATCAAGTATGTAAAGGGGGCATCCAGGGCTGTATTTTGCCTTCGTGCTGCCCTAGGCACTTTAAGTGGTCGCGCCCCTTAGTGACAACGTAACACTGAGTTTTCGCACACGACAACTGTTTAAGGCAGATCTACTCTGTAAAACACTTGAAAAAGTATCAATGAGAAACGAAGGGCACTAACCCCCCCAATGGGGATCACCACGGGCACATCAAAACATAGCATGAGTATAAAATATTCCCACCACACCGTCCCCACTTATATACTGTGACTGTCACACTGCCCCTAATAAACTACACACTGCCCTCCCTTATAAATTATATCCACCACACCTTCCTCAATTATGAAATATGATCTGCACATTGTCCTCACATCATGCTGCCCCCTCCTCACAATGTCCTATGCATGCTGCCCCCTCCTCACAGTGTCCCATGCATGCTGCCCCCTCCTCACAATGTCCCATGCATGCTGCCCCCTCCTCACAATGTCCCATGCATGCTGCCCCCTCCTCACAATGTCCCATACATGCTTCCCCCTCCTCACAATGTCCCATGCATGCTGCCCACTCCTCACAGTGTCCCATGCATGCTGCTCCCTCCTCCCAATGTCCCATACATGCTTCCCCCTCCTCACAATGTCCCATGCATGCTGCCCACTCCTCACAGTGTCCCATGCATGCTGCTCCCTCCTCACAATGTCCCATGCATGCTGCCCCCTCCTCACAATGTCCCATGCATGCTGCCCCCTCCTCACAATGTCCCATGCATGCTGCCCCCTCCTCACAATGTCCCATGCATGCTGCCCCCTCCTCACAATGTCCCATACATGCTTCCCCCTCCTCACAATGTCCCATGCATGCTGCCCCCTCCTCAAAATGTCCCATGCATGCTGCCCCCTCCTCACAATGTCCCATGCATGCTGCCCCCTCCTCCCAATGTCCCATGCATGCTGCCCCTTCCTCACAGTGTCCCATGCATGTTGCCCCCTCCTCACAGTGTCCCATGCATGCTGCCCCCTCCTTACAATGTCCCATGCATGCTGCCCCCTCCTCACAATGTCCCATGCATGCTGCCCCCTCCTCACAATGTCCCATGCATGCTGCCCCTTCCTCACAGTGTCCCATGCATGCTGCCCCCTCCTTACAATGTCCCATGCATGCTGCCCCCTCCTCACAATGTCCCATGCATTCTGCCCCCTCCTCACAGTGTCCCATGCATTCTGCCCCCTCCTCACAGTGTCCCATGCATGCTGCCCCCTCCTCACAATGTCCCATGCATGCTGCCCCCTCCTCACGATGTCCCATGCATGCTGTCCCCCCTCACAATGTCCCATGCATGCTGCTCCCTCCTCAGTTTCCCATGCGTGCTGCCCCCTCCTCACAATGTCCCATGCATGCTGCTCCCTCCTCACAATGTCCCATGCGTGCTGCCCCCTCCTCAGTGTCCCATGCGTGCTGCCCCCTCCTCACAATGTCCCATGCATGCTGCCCCTTCCTCACAGTGTCCCATGCATGCTGCCCCCTCCTTACAATGTCCCATGCATGCTGCCCCCTCCTCACAATGTCCCATGCATTCTGCCCCCTCCTCACAGTGTCCCATGCATTCTGCCCCCTCCTCACAGTGTCCCATGCATGCTGCCCCCTCCTCACAATGTCCCATGCATGCTGCCCCCTCCCCACGATGTCCCATGCATGCTGTCCCCCCTCACAATGTCCCATGCATGCTGCTCCCTCCTCAGTTTCCCATGTGTGCTGCCCCCTCCTCACAATGTCCCATGCATGCTGCTCCCTCCTCACAATGTCCCATGCGTGCTGCCCCCTCCTCACAGTGTCCCATGCGTGCTGCCCCCTCCTCACAATGTCCCATGCATGCTGCCCCCTCCTCACAATGTCCCATGCATGCTTCCCCCTCCTCACAATGTCCCATGCATGCTGCCCCGTCCTCACAATGTCCCATGCATGCTTCCCCGTCCTCACAATGTCCCATGCATGCTTCCCCATCCTCACAATGTCCCATGCATGCTGCTCCCTCCTCACAGTTTCCCATGCATGCTGTTCCCTCCTCACAATGTCCCATGCATACTGCCCTCTCCTCACAATGTCCCATGCATGCTTCCCCCTCCTCACAATGTCCCATGCATGCTGCCCCGTCCTCACAATGTCCCATGCATGCTTCCCCGTCCTCACAATGTCCCATGCATGCTGCCCCCTACTCACAATGTCCCATGCATGCTGCCCCCTCCTCACAATGTCCCATGCATGCTTCCCCGTCCTCACAATGTCCCATGCATGCTTCCCCGTCCTCACAATGTCCCATGCATGCTGCCCCCTACTCACAATGTCCCATGCATGCTGCCCCCTCCTCACAATGTCCCATGCATGCTTCCCCGTCCTCACAATGTCCCATGCATGCTTCCCCGTCCTCACAATGTCCCATGCATGCTGCTCCCTCCTCACAGTTTCCCATGCATGCTGTTCCCTCCTCACAATGTCCCATGCATACTGCCCTCTCCTCACAATGTCCCATGCATGCTTCCCCCTCCTCACAATGTCCCATGCATGCTGCCCCGTCCTCACAATGTCCCATGCATGCTTTCCCGTCCTCACAATGTCCCATGCATGCTGCTCCCTCCTCACAGTGTCCCATGCATGCTGTTCCCTCCTCACAATGTCCCATGCATGCTGCCCTCTCCTCACAATGTCCCATGCATGCTGCCCCTCTCCATGAGCTCCTAATGCTGCCTTCCTCTTTTTCATAATGACACCTCCATGCTGCCCCATTCATCATACTAAGACCACCACACTAACGCTTATGCTGAGACACCCCTCCCACACACACACACACACACACACTACCCCACTCTTGATATTGACTCCCCTACATTGCTCCACTCCATACTGAGCCCACACATGCTGCCCCTTCTCCATAATGAGCTCCCAATGCTGCCCCCCTCTCATTCTGAGTCCTTACACTCCCCCGCCATCGATTTTGTCATTGCACTATCCCTCAACCCTTGTCCTCTGTCTCTAGGATTGGCCCCTCTCTCCCATTCCCCCAGCAGCAGCCACTCTCCCCCGCCTTCACCAGCAGCCTCTCCCCCAGCATCAGCCTCTCTCCCCCCAGCCCCCCTAGCATCAACCTCTCTCCCCCCAGCGTCCCCCAGCTTCAGCCTCTCTCCCCCCCAGCGTCCCCCAGCTTCAGCCTCTCTCCCCCCCCAGCGTCCCCCAGCTTCAGCCTCTCTCCCCCCCAGCGTCCCCCAGCTTCAGCCTCTCTCCCCCAGCTTCCCCCAGCATCAGCCTCTCTCCCCCAGCTTCCCCCAGCATCAGCCTCTCTGCCCCCAGCATCAGCCTCTCTGCCCCCAGCATCAGCCTCTCTGCCCCCAGCATCAGCCTCTCTTCTCCCAGCCTCCCCCAGCATCAGCCTCACTCCTCCCAGCCTCCCCCAGCTTCAGCCTCACTCCTCCCAGCCTCCCCCAGCATCAGCCTCCACCCTCCCAGCCTCCCCCAGCATCAGCCTCCCCCCTCCCAGCCTCCCCTCTCACAGCCTCTCCCAGTATCAGCCTCCCCCAGCATCAGCCTCTCTCCTCCCAGCCTCCCCCAGCATCAGCCTCCCCCAGCATCAGCCTCTCTTCTCCCAGCCTCCCCCAGCATCAGCCTCCCCCTCCCAGCCTCCCCCAGCATCAGCCTCCCCCAGCATCAGCCTCTCTCCTCCCAGCCTCCCCCAGCATCAGCCTCCCTCAGCATCAGCCTCCCCCCTCCCCGGCTCCCCCAGAAAAAGCCTCCCCCCTCCTAGCCTTCCCAGCATCAGCCTCTCTCCTCCCAGCCTCCCCCAGCATCAGCCTCCCTCAGCATCAGCCTCTCTCCTCCGAGCCTCCCGCAGCATCAGCTTCTCCCAGCATCAGCCTCCCTCAACATCAGCCTCTTTCCTCCCAGCCTCCCCCAGCATCAGCCTCTCTCCTCCCAGCCTCCCCCAGCATCAGCCTCCCTCAGCATCAGCCTCCCTCCTCCCAGCCTCCCCAGCATCAGCCTCTCTCCTCCCAGCCTCCCTCCTCCCAGCCTCCCCCAGCTTCAGCCTCCCTCCTCCCAGAATCCCCCAGCATCAGCCTCCCTCCTCCCAGCCTCCCCCAGCATCATCCTCCCCCAGCACCAGCCTCCCCCAGCATCAGCCTCTCTCCTCCCAGCCCCCCCCAGCATCAGCCTCTCTCCTCCCAGCCTCCCCCAGCATCAGCCTCCCTCAGCATCAGCCTCCCTCTCCCAGCCTCCCCCAGCATCAGCCTCCCCCCTCCCAGCCTCCCCCAGCAAAAGCCTCCCCCCTCCTAGCCTCCCTCAGCATCAGTCTCTCTCCTCCCAGCCTCCCCCAGCATCAGCCTCCCTCAGCATCAGCCTCCCTCAACATCAGCCTCTTTCCTCCCAGCCTCCCCCAGCATCAGCCTCTCTCCTCCCAGCCTCCCTCAGCATCAGCCTCCCTCCTCCCAGCCTCCCCAGCATAAGCCTCTCTCCTCCCAGCCTCCCCCCTCCCAGCCTCTCTCAGCATCAGCCTCCCTCCTCCCAGCCTCCCCCAGCATCAGCCTCCCTCCTCCCAGCCTCCCCCAGCATCAGCCTCCCCCAGCACCAGCCTCCACCAGCATCAGCCTCTCTCCTCCCAGCCTCCCCCAGCATCAGCCTCCCTCAGCATCAGCCTCCCTCCTCCCAGCCTCCCCCAGCATCAGCTCTGCATGTGAAATCCACACAGCATTGGACGCAGCACAGAGGAAGGAGCTGATTGGCGCGCCTGTGACCCCGGAAGTTCCGGGGTCAATCAGCTCTCTGTGCCCGGCCGCCGCGGTTTGTCTGCATTCGCGTCTTAATTGACGCGGATACAAATAAATAAAGGTGCGCCTCTCCCCCCTCCCCCCTCCGAAAATACAGCGGATTTAATGAATGTGTAAAAAAAAAAAAATATTTTTTTTTTTTACTGCTAGAAGGTGCCGCCCCCTGCATCCTGCCGCCCTAGGCACGGGACCACGGGTGCCTAATGGTAAATACGGCCCTGGGGGCATCCGATCCTTGATTCCTGATGGATCGCTACCCACACACAAAAGCAAAGCCATTCTTAATTATATGAGAAGCAGATATCATGATGGGTCACGGGTGTAAAAAAGGTGGGAAACCACAAGTCACACCTCTACTTGGAGTCGCCATGGTCCAAATGATATATCCCTTTTTTAAGATTTCTGGGGTCTATGCCTTCCCAGTTCTAAAACTGGGACTAGTTTAATGTGGACATTAAAGCGCACTATTAATAAGGCACCTAGCAAACTAAAAGGGCTTAGTAGGAAAAGTAACACAGCAACTTTCCAAATATTTTCCGTTTTGTGTATACAGCTCCCACGCAGAACAATGTGTCCCTCACATCTACCACTTCTAATAAAGTCTGTATTGTCCACTGCTTAGCACAGATACCGGTGGCCTCAGAGCAGCGCTCCGCCATACTTTCCACTACAGCAAAAAGCAATATTGTCTGCACTTAATAAGTACTTGTGCCAAGTCATCTACAAAGAAGACACGGCGCGAGCTGTGCGGCGGGGGGGGGCGCGAGCTGTGCGGCGGGGGGGCGCGGGCTGTGCGGCGGGGGGGCGCGGGCTGTGCGGCGGGGGAGCGCGGGCCGCTCTTATTACCAACGCTCGCTATTGTTTCATAAAAAGAACTATTAAGTATTCAAGGTGTTTGTCTCGGCTGCTCGAAACCATTATTCAGAATATTGGAAGTGATTTGCAAATTAGCTGCGAGCCCGGAAAAGGCGAAATAATAGAAAAAGTTACGAGCAAGTTTCCAGGGACTGACGGGAATTTCAAGTATTCACACTCAGAAGAGAGGATTAGTATGTACAGATGCAGCAGGACTGAGGTTGTCAGATGCAGCAGAGCTGAGGTTGTCAGATGCAGCAGAGCTGAGGTTGTCAGATGCAGCAGAGCTGAGGTTGTCAGGTGCAGCAGAGCTGAGGTTGTCAGGTGCAGCAGAGCTGAGGTTGTCAGATGCAGCAGAGCTGAGGTTGTCAGATGCAGCAGAGCTGAGGTTGTCAGGTGCGGCTAGAGCTGAGGTTGTCAGGTGCGGCCAGAGATGAGGTTGTCAGGTGCAGCAGAGCTGAGGTTGTCAGGTGTGGTCGGAGCTGAGGTTGTCAGGTGCGGCTAGAGCTGAGGTTGTCAGGTGTGGTCGGAGCTGAGGTTGTCAGGTGTGGTCGGAGCTGAGGTTGTCAGGTGTGGCCAGAGCTGAGGTTGTCAGGTGCGGCCAGAGCTGAGGTTGTCAGGTGCGGCCAGAGCTGAGGTTGTCAGGTGTGGCCAGAGCTGAGGTTGTCAGGTGCGGCCAGAGCTGAGGTTGTCAGATGTGGCCAGAGCTGAGGATGTCAGGTGTGGCCAGAGCTGAGGTTGTCAGGTGCGGCCAGAGCTGAGGTTGTCAGGTGCGGCCAGAGATGAGGTTGTCAGGTGCAGCAGAGCTGAGGTTGTCAGGTGTGGTCGGAGCTGAGGTTGTCAGGTGCGGCTAGAGCTGAGGTTGTCAGGTGTGGTCGGAGCTGAGGTTGTCAGGTGTGGTCGGAGCTGAGGTTGTCAGGTGTGGCCAGAGCTGAGGTTGTCAGGTGCGGCCAGAGCTGAGGTTGTCAGGTGCGGCCAGAGCTGAGGTTGTCAGGTGCGGCCAGAGCTGAGGTTGTCAGATGTGGCCAGAGCTGAGGATGTCAGGTGTGGCCAGAGCTGAGGTTGTCAGGTGCGGCCAGAGCTGAGGTTGTCAGGTGCGGCCAGAGCCTAGGTTGTCAGGTGCAGCAGAGCTGAGGTTGTCAGGTGCGGCCAGAGCTGAGGATGTCAGGTGCAGCAGAGCTGAGGTTGTCAGATGTGGCCAGAGCTGAGTTTGTCAGGTGTGGTTGGAGCTGAGGTTGTCAGGTGTGGCCAGAGCTGAGGTTGTCAGGTGTGGTCGGAGCTGAGGTTGTCAGGTGTGGCCAGAGCTGAGGTTGTCAGGTGTGGTCGGAGCTGAGGTTGTCAGGTGTGGCCAGAGCTGAGGTTGTCAGGTGCGGCCAGAGCTGAGGTTGTCAGGTGCGGCCAGAGCTGAGGTTGTCAGGTGCGGCCAGAGCTGAGGATGTCAAGTGCGGCCAGAGCTGAGTTTGTCAGGTGCGGCCAGAGCTGAGGTTGTCAGGTGCGGCCAGAGCTGAGGTTGTCAGGTGCGGCCAGAGCTGAGGTTGTCAGGTGCGGCCAGAGCTGAGGTTGTCAGGTGCAGCCAGAGCTGAGGTTGTCAGGTGCAGCAGAGCTGAGGTTGTCAGGTGCGGCCAGAGCTGAGGTTGTCAGGTGCGGCCAGAGCTGAGGTTGTCAGGTGCGGTTAGAGGTGAGGTTGTCAGGTGCGACAAGAGCTGAAGTTGTCAGGTGCGGCCATAACTGAGGTTGTCAGGTGCGGCCAGAGCTGAGGTTGTCAGGTGCGGCCAGAGCTGAGGTTGTCAGGTGCGGCCAGAGCTGAGGTTGTCAGGTGCGGCCAGAGCTGAGGTTGTCAGAAGCGGGAGATCTAATATGAATGGTTGTGAGGTCAGATGTATCAGGGACGGAGCCTAGAAAGTGCAGGAACAGGGATAGTTTGGTGTCTTTATGTCGGAGGTTTCTGGTTTGGGGTCCGGGAACAGGTAGGGTCTGCTTTAGGGACCCAACGTACAATTTGTATTAAGCGGGCCTGGTCTTGGATTTGTTCAAAGTGTTTCTTTTTTTTCTAGAGTCTGTATTAAAAGGAATCGGTCAGCAGATTTTTGCTATGTAAGCTAAAGACAGCATGCTGCAAGGGTTAAGACAAAGAATTCACGGATGCCGGTATTGTCAAGATCCAATCTGTTGTTTATTTGCTTATCTCATTCCTTGGACTACAATGTCACGTGCAAGCCAGTCCGGCACACCACCTCCTCTGATTCACCCCTCACTGTCAATGTACAATCTCCATACAGAGCCTGGTATGGGCGGGGGCAGCTCCCTGGGCTCGATTAGTTTAGGGGGTCAGTTCTATGGTCATTATTTAGGGGGTCTGTTCTAGAGTCTTAATTAGTTTAGAGGGTATATTCTGTGATCACTATTAGTTTAGGGGTCTGTTGTAGAGTCTCAATGTAGGGGGTCTGTTTTATGGTCACCATTAGAATAGGGGGTCTGTTGTAGGGTCTTGATTTGTTTAGGTTTTCTGTTCTACCAGTATGGTTACTATTAGTTTGGAGGGTCTGTTGCAGGGTTTTAGTTAGTTTAGGGGGTCTATTTTTTGGTCACTATTAGTTTAGGGGGTCTGTTGTAGGGTCTTGATTTGTTTTGGGGGTCTGTTCTATGGTCACTATTACTTTAGGGGTCTGTTGTAAGGTCTCAATTAGTTTATGGGGTCAGTTCTATGGTCATTATTCGGGGGTCTGTTGTAGGGTCTTGATTAGTTTAGGGGGTCCAATATATGGTCACTATTAGTTTAAGGGGTCTGTTGTAGGGTCTCAATTAGTTTAGGGGGTCCATTATATGGTCACTATTAGTTTAGGGAGTCTGTTGTAGGGTCTTGATTAGTTTAGGGGGTCTATTCTATGGTCACTATTAGTTTAGAGGGTCTGTTGTAGGGTCTTGATTAGTTTAGGGGGTCTATTCTATAGTTACTATTAGTTTAGAGGGTCTGTTGTATGGTCTCGATTAGTTTATGGGGTCATTCTATGGTCATTATTTAGGGGGTCTGTTGTAGGGTCTCGGTTAATTTAGTGGGTCTGTTTTAGGGTCATTATTAGAATAGGGGGTCTCAATTGATTTAGGGGGTCTGTTTTATGGTCACTATTAGAGTAGGGGGTCTGTTGAAGGGTCTTGATTAATTTAGTGGGTCTGTTTTAGGGTCATTATTAGAATAGGGGGTCTCAATTGATTTAGGGGGTCTGTTTTATGGTCACTATTACAGTAGGGGGTCTGTTGTAGGGTCTTGATTTATTTGGGTGGTCTATTTTATGGTCACTATTAGTTTAGCGGATCTGTTGTAGGGTCTCAATTAATTTAGGGGGTCTGTTTTATGGTCACTATTAGATTAGGGGGTCTATTGTAGGGTCTCTATTAGTTTAGGGAAGCATGGCCTAGAATCTCTATTAGTATAGAGGAGCTATTTTAGGGTCTCTATTTAGAGGGTCTAGTAGAATCTGTTTTTGATGGGTCTTTATTTGTTAGGGGTCTTTATATATGGAGTCAGAAGTGTATGCTTTGGGAGTGCATGGACTATATGTGTTCAAGGGGTCCGGGGTGTGGTCTGTATTCAATTTTGGGTCTATGGATTCAGTGCTGTATGATAGGATGTTGCCCACCCAGGATAAAGTTTGCCCACGACTATTTGGTCATGTGACTATTTTTGCCGGACTACCAGAAATTCCGGATTAAAGGACCGTTACTGGAAATATACACAGTAATGACGGAATGAATCAGATTTTCCGAGTGTCTTTTCTTCACT
>NC_134356.1:40341604-40494104 GCF_048569485.1 Anomaloglossus baeobatrachus | reverse complement strand
TGGCTGTATTTTTTTTTCTGGGAAACAGCGCCACATTTGTTCACAGGTTGTGTGTGGTATTGCATTTCAGCGCCATTCACTTTAAGATTTATTAAGATCACAAAAATGATAAGGTGAAGCCATCATTATGAAATCTGTGGGGGTCCGAATCTCGTCATTCCTACATATAAGCTATTTAAAGGGTCTGTAGTGCTTGATTAAGCCCTTCTACCACTTCAGCGTTTGCATTGCTTTATATACCTACTTTTATGCTGACTTTGGGATAGCAGGTAACCAGGGCTCCTAAGCTGCTCCTCAAACTAGTGGGCCCTAGGCTATCCCTATTTTGAGGGATACTCCTGATAGTGGAGAGGCCTGAGTCTTCTTTCTGGCCCTGCTCCTAACCAGTCCTGATCTAATTCCCTCTCTCTTTCTCCCATTGTTACAATGTATGTCCAAGAAATGCGGTGACCCTCAAGCTAAGAGACCCTACGCTATCCCTATTCTTAGGGATACTCTTAATGGTGGAGATGTCTGAGTCTCCTTCTTGGCCCTGCTCCTGACCAGTCCTGATTTGATTCCCCCTCCCCCTCTCCCACTGCTACAATGTATGTCCAAGAAATCCCTGTATAACTGTCACGATAATTATGAGATAGCAAGGAACCAGGGCTCTTAAGCTGACCCTCAAGCTAGTGAGCCCTACACTATCCCTATTCTCAGGGATACTCTTAATGGTGGAGATGCCTGAGTCTTCTTCCTGGCCCTGCTCCTGACCAGTCCTGATCTAATTCCCTCACCCCTCTCCCATTGCTACAATGAACTGTATGTCCAAGAAATGCCTGTATAACTGTCACAATGATTATGGGATATAAGGGAACCAGGGCTCTTATGCTATCCCTAACCTCAGAGATACTCCTAATGGTGGAGAGGCCTGAGTCTCCTTCCTGGCCCTGATCCTGACCAGTCCTCATGTGATTCCTTCTCCCATGGAAGGACGGGTCAGGAGTGTGTTGAAACCACAGAAAGAGATAGAAAACAAAACTCTGCCACACAACACATAGAAGGATAGATAGATAAATAGAAAGATAGATAGAAGACTAGATAATACATAAATAAATAGATAGATAGATGATAGATAGATAGATAGAGGGATAGATAGAAAGATAGATGGATAGATAGAAGGATAGATAGATAAATAGAAAGATAGATGGATGGATGGATGGATGGATGGATAGAGGGATAGATGGATGGATAGATAGATAGATGGATAGAGGGATAGAGGGATAGATGGATGGATAGAAGGATAGATAGATAGATAGAAAGATAGATAGATAGATAGATAGATAGAGGGATAGATAGATTAAAGGATAGACAGATAAATAGACGGATAGATAGACTGAAGGATAGATAGATAGATAGATAGATAGATAGATTGAGGCATAGAGGGATAGATAGATAGATAGATAGATTGAGGGATAGATAGATAGATAGATAATAGATAGATAGATATAGATAGATAGAGGGATAGATAGATAGATAGATAGATGGATAGATAGATAGAGGGATGGGTGGATGGATGGATGGATAGATAGAGGGATAGATAGATGGATGGATGGATGGATGGATGGATGGATGGATGGATGGATAGAGGGATGGATGGATGGATGGATGGATGGATGGATGGATAGATAGATAGAGGGATAGATAGATGGATGGATGGATGGATGGATGGATGGATAGATAGATAGATGTACATACAGAAATTGATCAAAGAAAAAGCGACCGTAAACCACACCACAAAAATTACAATATTAGATGACAAGTGCATATATTGAAACAGTCCCTGATGAAGGTGACACCGAAACGTGCGTGTCGGGGCTGGCGTCACATGTGTATACAGGTCTTCTGCTGCACAGGTAAATACTTTTTATCTCTCATGTCTATATTTTGGTGGCTCCCCTACATACTTGCTCTGGACACTAGTGAATAACATACTGTATCTGAGATACTTTATGCTGTATATATACTATTTTTTCACAGCATATTTACACTATATACTACAGCTACAATCGCTATATATACCAATACAAGCATTATTAGCAACATATATAGTTTTGTCCCCCAATAACATTAATAGCCAGCTTTATATCTTTACAATACTATACGATATATCATGGCTATTGCTATTGCACATCTGTGAACACTGGGTTCTAAAGAGCGCTTTACACGCAGCTCCCATCGGTGAAAGCACCCACCCCGTCGTTTGTGCGTCACGGGCAAATCGCTGCCTGTGGCGCACAATATCGATAGTTCCCGTCACACGGACTTACCTGCCTAGCGACGTCGCTGTGGCCGGTTAACCGCCTCTTTTCTAAGGGGGAGGTTCGTGCGGCGTCACAGCGACATCACACGGCAGCCATCCAATTGAAGCGGAGGAGCGGAGAGCAGCCGCATGAAAGACACACCCACCTCGTTGCCGGAGGACGCAGGCACGGTGTTGTTCGTCGTTCCCGGTGTGTCACACGTAGCAATGTGTGCTGCCCCCGAAATGACAAACAACCTGCGTCCAGAAAAAGGAACGATATTTGGGAAATGGACGATAAACGATTTGGTGAGTATTTCACATCGATAGCGGTCGCTCGTATGTGTTACACGCAATGACGTCGCTAACAAGGCCGGATGTGCGTCACGAATTTGCGATGTCGTTGCGTGTAAAGCCCCCTTAAGGCTCCATATCCTGTTCCTGGTATTATACAGACACCGATACAGAATGAATAGACGTCCATAGATCGTTCCTTCATCTTACATGCGGTATTATTATGGCGGTATTATTATGGCGGTATTATTATGGCGGTATTGTATGACGTGCGGAGACTAAAGCGATCTTGGCAGGAAGTGTGATAATACGATCGCCCGGTCTGCAATCTATTGTGAAGTCATCTGCTGATCACTATTCAGACGACAAGACATGGGAGGTCTGCGAGAGTATAGAGCAAGGCAGAGGAATGGAGCTGAGAGTGCGCCAGGACAAACACCGGCCCCCCCTCCGCCGGGACACATTCATCACTATGACTTACTCTATCGCATTTACAATTTTTTTTCTCTCTTTCTTTTGAGATTGAAGATTACGTGAAAACATTCTGAAGATTCATGCTGCTCCGGCTTCTGTTACTCACAATAATGCCCTCCTGTAATAACAGCGGCCTCTGAATGCGCATTTTAAATACCAAGTAAAATGTTTTCCTAAATCACAAAGTGAAAAAAGAAGAAGAGAGCAAACATAGAGGGGAAGGGGCAGCCTGGGAACGACACTCAGGGGCTTCATGTCCGACTGGTTCAGAGCCTCACACTCATGTTGGGGTAATATTTGTAAGACTAATTACCTTCATATTACTGCACGCCTGTGTATCGCTCCTCATCTGTCTATCGATCCTCACCTTTCTATCGCTCCTCATCTTCCTATCGCTCCTCACCTTTCTATCGCTCCTCACCTTTCTATCGCTCCTCACCTTTCTATCGCCCCTCACCTTTCTATCGCTCCTCACCTTTCTATCGCTCCTCATCTGTCTATCGCTCCTCATCTGTCTATCGCTCCTCACCTTTCTATCGCTCCTCACCTTTCTATCGCTCCTCACCTTTCTATCGCCCCTCACCTTTCTATCGCTCCTCACCTTTCTATCGCTCCTCATCTGTCTATCGCTCCTCACCTTTCTATCGCTCCTCACCTTTCTATCGCTCCTCATCTGTCTATCGCTCCTCATCTTTCTATCGCTCCTCACCTTTCTATCGCTCCTCACCTTCCTATCGCTCCTCACCTTTCTATCGCTCCTCATCTGTCTATCGCTCCTCACCTTTCTATCGCTCCTCACCTTTCTATCGCTCCTCATCTGTCTATCGCTCCTCATCTTTCTATTGCTCCTCACCTTTCTATCGCTCCTCACCTTCCTATCGCTCCTCACCTTTCTATCGCTCCTCATCTGTCTATCGCTCCTCACCTTTCTATCGCTCCTCATCTGTCTATCGCTCCTCATCTTCCTATCGCTCCTCACCTTTCTATCGCTCCTCATCTTCCTATCGCTCCTCATCTGTCTATCGCTCCACATCTGTCTATCGCTCCTCACCTTTCTATCGCTCCTCATCTGTCTATCGCTCCTCATCTGTCTATCGCTCCTCATCTGTCTATCGCTCCTCACCTTTCTATCGCTCCTCATCTGTCTATCGCTCCTCATCTGTCTATCGCTCCTCACCTTCCTATCACTCCTCACCTTTCTATCGCTCCTCATCTGTCTATCGCTCCTCACCTTTCTATCGCTCCTCACCTTTCTATCGCTCCTCATCTGTCTATCGCTCCTCACCTTTCTATCGCTCCTCATCTGTCTATCGCTCCTCATCTGTCTATCGCTCCTCATCTGTCTATCGCTCCTTACCTTTCTATTGGTCCTCACCTTTCTATCGCTCCTCACCTTTCTATCGCTCCTCACCTTCCTATCGCTCCTCACCTTTCCATTGCTCCTCACCTTTCTATCGCTCCTCACCTTTCTATCGCTCCTCACCTTTCTATCGCTCCTCACCTTTCTATCGCCCCTCACCTTTCTATCGCTCCTCACCTTTCTATCGCTCCTCACCTTCCTATCGCTCCTCACCTTTCTATCGCTCCTCACCTTTCTATCGCTCCTCACCTTCCTATCGCTCCTCACCTTTCCATTGCTCCTCACCTTTCTATCACTCCTCATCTGTCTATCGCTCCTCACCTTTCTATCGCTCCTCACCTTCCTATCGCTCCTCACCTTTCTCCTCACCTTTCTATCGCTCCTCACCTTTCTATCACTCCTCATCTGTCTATCGCTCCTCACCTTTCTATCGCTCCTCACCTTTCTATCGCTCCTCATCTTTCTATCGTTCCTCACCTTTCTATCGCTCCTCACCTTTCTATCGCTCCACACCTTTCTATCGCTCCTCATCTTCCTATCGCTCCTCATCTTCCTATCGCTCCTCATCTGTCTATCTCTCCTCACCTTCCTATCGCTCCTCATCTTTCTATCGCTCCTAATCTTTCTATCACTCCTCATCTGTCTATCGCTCCTCACCTTTCTATCGCTCCTCATCTTCCTATCGCTCTTCACCTTTCTATCGCTCCTCATCTTTCTATCGCTCCTCACCTTTCTATCGCTCCTCACCTTTCTATCGCTCCTCATCTTCCTATCGCTCTTCACCTTTCTATCGCTCCTCATCTTTCTATCGCTCCTCATCTGTCTATTGCTCCTCACCTATCTATCACTCCTCATCTGTCTATCGCTCCTCACCTTTCTATCGCTCCTCATCTTCCTATCGCTCTTCACCTTTCTATCGCTCCTCATCTTTCTATCGCTCCTCACCTTTCTATCGCTCCTCATCTGTCTATCGCTCCTCACCTTTCTATCGCTCCTCATCTTTCTATCGCTCCTCACCTTCCTATCGCTCCTCATCTGTCTATCGCTCCTCACCTTTCTATCGCTCCTCACCTTTCTATCGCTCCTCATCTTTCTATCGCTCCTCACCTTTCTATCGCTCCTCATCTTCCTATCGCTCCTCACCTTTCTATCGCTCCTCATCTTCCTATCGCTCCTCACCTTCCTATCGCTCCTCATCTGTCTATCGCTCCTCACCTTTCTATCGCTCCTCACCTTTCTATCGCTCCTCATCTTTCTATCGCTCCTCACCTTTCTATCGCTCCTCATCTTCCTATCGCTCCTCACCTTTCTATCGCTCCTCACCTTTCTATCGCTCCTCATCTTTCTATCACTCCTCACCCTTCTATCGCTCCTCACCTTCCTGTCGCTCCTCACCTTTCTATCGCTCCTCACCTTCCTATCGCTCCTCATCTTCCTGTCGCTCCTCACCTTTCTATCGCTCCTCACCTTTCTATCGCTCCTCACCCTTCTATCGCTCCTCACCTTCCTGTCGCTCCTCACCTTTCTATCGCTCCTCATCTTCCTATCGCTCCTCACCTTTCTATTGCTCCTCACCTTTCTATCGCTCCTCACCTTTCTATCGCTCCTCACCTTTCTATCGCTCCTCATCTTCCTATCGCTCCTCATCTTCCTGTCGCTCCTCATCTTTCTATCACTCCTCATCTGTCTATCGCTCCTCATCTTTCTATCGCTCCTCACCTTTCTATCGCTCCTCACCCTTCTATCGCCCCTCACCCTTCTATCGCTCCTCACCTTTCTATCGCTCCTCACCCTTCTATCGCTCCTCACCTTTCTATCGCTCCTCATCTTCCTATCGCTCCTCACCTTCCTATCGCTCCTCATCTTTCTATCGCTCCTCACCTTTCTATCGCTCCTCACCCTTCTATCGCTCCTCACCTTTCTATCGCTCCTCATCTTCCTATCGCTCCTCACCTGTCTATCGCTCCTCATCTGTCTATCGCTCCTCACCTTTCTATCGCTCCTCATCTTTCTATCACTCCTCACCCTTCTATCGCTCCTCACCTTCCTGTCGCTCCTCACCTTTCTATCGCTCCTCACCTTCCTATCGCTCCTCATCTTCCTGTCGCTCCTCACCTTTCTATCGCTCCTCACCTTTCTATCGCTCCTCACCCTTCTATCGCTCCTCACCTTCCTGTCGCTCCTCACCTTTCTATCGCTCCTCATCTTCCTATCGCTCCTCACCTTTCTATTGCTCCTCACCTTTCTATCGCTCCTCACCTTTCTATCGCTCCTCATCTTCCTATCGCTCCTCATCTTTCTATCGCTCCTCATCTTCCTATCGCTCCTCATCTTTCTATCGCTCCTCATCTGTCTATCGCTCCTCATCTTTCTATCGCTCCTCAACTTTCTATCGCTCCTCACCCTTCTATCGCTCCTCATCCTTCTATCGCTCCTCACCTTTCTATCGCTCCTCACCCTTCTATCGCTCCTCACCTTTCTATCGCTCCTCATCTTCCTATCGCTCCTCACCTTCCTATCGCTCCTCATCTTTCTATCGCTCCTCACCTTTCTATCGCTCCTCACCTTTCTATCGCTCCTCACCTTTCTATCGCTCCTCACCTTTCTATCGCTCCTCACCTTTCTATCGCTCCTCATCCTTCTATCGCTCCTCACCTTTCTATCGCTCCTCATCTTCCTATCGCTCCTCATCCTTCTATCGCTCCTCACCCTTCTATCGCTCCTCACCTTTCTATCGCTCCTCACCTTTCTATCGCTCCTCACCCTTCTATCGCTCCTCACCCTTCTATCGCTCCTCACCTTTCTATCGCTCCTCACCTTTCTATCGCTCCTCACCCTTCTATCGCTCCTCACCCTTCTATCGCTCCTCACCCTTCTATCGCTCCTCACCTTTCTATCGCTCCTCACCCTTCTATCGCTCCTCACCTTTCTATCGCTCCTCATCTTTTTATCGCTCCTCACCCTTCTATCGCTCCTCACCCTTCTATCGCTCCTCACCTTTCTATCGCTCCTCACCTTTCTATTGCTCCTCCCCTTTCTATCGCTCCTCATCTTCCTATCGCTCCTCACCTTTCTATCGCTCCTCATCTTCCTATCGCTCCTCATCTTTCTATCGCTCCTCACCTTTCTATCGCTCCCTCCTCACCTTTCTATCGCTCCTCACCTTTCTATCGCTCCTCACCTTTCTATCGCTCCTCATCTGTCTATCGCTCCTCACCTTTCTATCACTCCTCACATTTCTATCGCTCCTCATCTGTCTATCGCTCCTCACCTTTCTATCGCGCCTCACCTTTCTATCGCTCCTCACCTTTCTATCGCTCCTCACCTTTCTATCACTCCTCATCTGTCTATCGCTCCTCACCTTTCTATCGCTCCTCACCTTTCTATCACTCCTCATCTGTCTATCGCTCCTCATCTGTCTATCGCTCCTCATCTTTCTATCGCTCCTCACCTTCCTATCGCTCTTCACCTTTCTATCGCTCCTCATCTTTCTATCGCTCCTCACCTTTCTATCGCTCCTCACCTTCCTATCGCTCCTCACCTTTCTATCGCTCCTCATCTGTCTATCGCTCCTCACCTTTCTATCGCTCCTCATCTTTCTATCACTCCTCACCCTTCTATCGCTCCTCACCTTCCTATCGCTCCTCATCTTCCTGTCGCTCCTCACCTTTCTATCGCTCCTCACCTTTCTATCGCTCCTCACCCTTCTATCGCTCCTCACCTTCCTGTCGCTCCTCACCTTTCTATCGCTCCTCATCTTCCTATCGCTCCTCACCTTTCTATTGCTCCTCACCTTTCTATCGCTCCTCACCTTTCTATCGCTCCTCATCTTTCTATCGCTCCTCATCTTCCTATCGCTCCTCATCTGTCTATCGCTCCTCATCTTTCTATCGCTCCTCACCTTTCTATCGCTCCTCACCCTTCTATCGCTCCTCACCCTTCTATCGCTCCTCACCTTTCTATCGCTCCTCACCCTTCTATCGCTCCTCACCTTTCTATCGCTCCTCATCTTCCTATCGCTCCTCACCTTCCTATCGCTCCTCATCTTTCTATCGCTCCTCACCTTTCTATCGCTCCTCACCTTTCTATCGCTCCTCACCTTTCTATCGCTCCTCACCTTTCTATCGCTCCTCACCTTTCTATCGCTCCTCATCCTTCTATCGCTCCTCACCTTTCTATCGCTCCTCATCTTCCTATCGCTCCTCATCCTTCTATCGCTCCTCACCCTTCTATCGCTCCTCACCTTTCTATCGCTCCTCACCTTTCTATCGCTCCTCACCCTTCTATCGCTCCTCACCCTTCTATCGCTCCTCACCCTTCTATCGCTCCTCACCTTTCTATCGCTCCTCACCCTTCTATCGCTCCTCACCTTTCTATCGCTCCTCATCTTTTTATCGCTCCTCACCCTTCTATCGCTCCTCACCCTTCTATCGCTCCTCACCTTTCTATCGCTCCTCACCTTTCTATCGCTCCTCCCCTTTCTATCGCTCCTCATCTTCCTATTGCTCCTCCCCTTTCTATCGCTCCTCATCTTCCTATCGCTCCTCACCTTTCTATCGCTCCTCACCTTTCTATCGCTCCTCATCTTCCTATCGCTCCTCATCTTTCTATCGCTCCTCACCTTTCTATCGCTCCCTCCTCACCTTTCTATCGCTCCTCACCTTTCTATCGCTCCTCACCTTTCTATCGCTCCTCATCTGTCTATCGCTCCTCACCTTTCTATCACTCCTCACATTTCTATCGCTCCTCATCTGTCTATCGCTCCTCACCTTTCTATCGCGCCTCACCTTTCTATCGCTCCTCACCTTTCTATCGCTCCTCACCTTTCTATCACTCCTCATCTGTCTATCGCTCCTCACCTTTCTATCGCTCCTCACCTTTCTATCACTCCTCATCTGTCTATCGCTCCTCATCTGTCTATCGCTCCTCATCTTTCTATCGCTCCTCACCTTCCTATCGCTCTTCACCTTTCTATCGCTCCTCATCTTTCTATCGCTCCTCACCTTTCTATCGCTCCTCACCTTTCTATCGCTCCTCACCTTTCTATCACTCCTCATCTGTCTATCGCTCCTCACCTTTCTATCGCTCATCTTCCTATCGCTCTTCACCTTTCTATCGCTCCTCATCTTTCTATCGCTCCTCACCTTTCTATCGCTCCTCATCTGTCTATCGCTCCTCACCTTTCTATCGCTCCTCATCTTTCTATCGCTCCTCACCTTCCTATCGCTCCTCATCTGTCTATCGCTCCTCACCTTTCTATTGCTCCTCACCTTTCTATCGCTCCTCATCTTTCTATCGCTCCTCACCTTTCTATCGCTCCTCATCTTCCTATCGCTCCTCACCTTTCTATCGCTCCTCATCTTCCTATCGCTCCTCACCTTCCTATCGCTCCTCATCTGTCTATCGCTCCTCACCTTTCTATCGCTCCTCACCTTTCTATCGCTCCTCATCTTTCTATCGCTCCTCACCTTTCTATCGCTCCTCATCTTCCTATCGCTCCTCACCTTTCTATCGCTCCTCATCTGTCTATCGCTCCTCACCTTTCTATCGCTCCTCATCTTTCTATCCCTCCTCACCCTTCTATCGCTCCTCACCTTCCTGTCGCTCCTCACCTTTCTATCGCTCCTCACCTTCCTATCGCTCCTCATCTTCCTGTCGCTCCTCACCTTTCTATCGCTCCTCACCTTTCTATCGCTCCTCATCTTTCTATCGCTCCTCACCTTTCTATCGCTCCTCATCTTCCTATCGCTCCTCACCTTTCTATCGCTCCTCATCTGTCTATCGCTCCTCACCTTTCTATCGCTCCTCACCTTTCTATCACTCCTCATCTGTCTATCGCTCCTCATCTGTCTATCGCTCCTCATCTTTCTATCGCTCCTCACCTTCCTATCGCTCTTCACCTTCCTATCGCTCTTCACCTTTCTATCGCTCCTCATCTTTCTATCGCTCCTCACCTTTCTATCGCTCCTCACCTTCCTATCGCTCCTCACCTTTCTATCGCTCCTCATCTGTCTATCGCTCCTCACCTTTCTATCGCTCCTCATCTTTCTATCACTCCTCACCCTTCTATCGCTCCTCACCTTCCTATCGCTCCTCATCTTCCTGTCGCTCCTCACCTTTCTATCGCTCCTCACCTTTCTATCGCTCCTCACCCTTCTATCGCTCCTCACCTTCCTGTCGCTCCTCACCTTTCTATCGCTCCTCATCTTCCTATCGCTCCTCACCTTTCTATTGCTCCTCACCTTTCTATCGCTCCTCACCTTTCTATCGCTCCTCATCTTTCTATCGCTCCTCATCTTCCTATCGCTCCTCATCTGTCTATCGCTCCTCATCTTTCTATCGCTCCTCACCTTTCTATCGCTCCTCACCCTTCTATCGCTCCTCACCCTTCTATCGCTCCTCACCTTTCTATCGCTCCTCACCCTTCTATCGCTCCTCACCTTTCTATCGCTCCTCATCTTCCTATCGCTCCTCACCTTCCTATCGCTCCTCATCTTTCTATCGCTCCTCACCTTTCTATCGCTCCTCACCTTTCTATCGCTCCTCACCTTTCTATCGCTCCTCACCTTTCTATCGCTCCTCACCTTTCTATCGCTCCTCATCCTTCTATCGCTCCTCACCTTTCTATCGCTCCTCATCTTCCTATCGCTCCTCATCCTTCTATCGCTCCTCACCCTTCTATCGCTCCTCACCTTTCTATCGCTCCTCACCTTTCTATCGCTCCTCACCCTTCTATCGCTCCTCACCCTTCTATCGCTCCTCACCCTTCTATCGCTCCTCACCTTTCTATCACTCCTCACCCTTCTATCGCTCCTCACCTTTCTATCGCTCCTCATCTTTTTATCGCTCCTCACCCTTCTATCGCTCCTCACCCTTCTATCGCTCCTCACCTTTCTATCGCTCCTCACCTTTCTATCGCTCCTCCCCTTTCTATCGCTCCTCATCTTCCTATTGCTCCTCCCCTTTCTATCGCTCCTCATCTTCCTATCGCTCCTCACCTTTCTATCGCTCCTCACCTTTCTATCGCTCCTCATCTTCCTATCGCTCCTCATCTTTCTATCGCTCCTCACCTTTCTATCGCTCCCTCCTCACCTTTCTATCGCTCCTCACCTTTCTATCGCTCCTCACCTTTCTATCGCTCCTCATCTGTCTATCGCTCCTCACCTTTCTATCACTCCTCACATTTCTATCGCTCCTCATCTGTCTATCGCTCCTCACCTTTCTATCGCGCCTCACCTTTCTATCGCTCCTCACCTTTCTATCGCTCCTCACCTTTCTATCACTCCTCATCTGTCTATCGCTCCTCACCTTTCTATCGCTCCTCACCTTTCTATCACTCCTCATCTGTCTATCGCTCCTCATCTGTCTATCGCTCCTCATCTTTCTATCGCTCCTCACCTTCCTATCGCTCTTCACCTTTCTATCGCTCCTCATCTTTCTATCGCTCCTCACCTTTCTATCGCTCCTCACCTTTCTATCGCTCCTCACCTTTCTATCACTCCTCATCTGTCTATCGCTCCTCACCTTTCTATCGCTCATCTTCCTATCGCTCTTCACCTTTCTATCGCTCCTCATCTTTCTATCGCTCCTCACCTTTCTATCGCTCCTCATCTGTCTATCGCTCCTCACCTTTCTATCGCTCCTCATCTTTCTATCGCTCCTCACCTTCCTATCGCTCCTCATCTGTCTATCGCTCCTCACCTTTCTATTGCTCCTCACCTTTCTATCGCTCCTCATCTTTCTATCGCTCCTCACCTTTCTATCGCTCCTCATCTTCCTATCGCTCCTCACCTTTCTATCGCTCCTCATCTTCCTATCGCTCCTCACCTTCCTATCGCTCCTCATCTGTCTATCGCTCCTCACCTTTCTATCGCTCCTCACCTTTCTATCGCTCCTCATCTTTCTATCGCTCCTCACCTTTCTATCGCTCCTCATCTTCCTATCGCTCCTCACCTTTCTATCGCTCCTCATCTGTCTATCGCTCCTCACCTTTCTATCGCTCCTCATCTTTCTATCCCTCCTCACCCTTCTATCGCTCCTCACCTTCCTGTCGCTCCTCACCTTTCTATCGCTCCTCACCTTCCTATCGCTCCTCATCTTCCTGTCGCTCCTCACCTTTCTATCGCTCCTCACCTTTCTATCGCTCCTCACCCTTCTATCGCTCCTCACCTTCCTGTCGCTTCTCACCTTTCTATCGCTCCTCATCTTCCTATCGCTCCTCACCTTTCTATTGCTCCTCACCTTTCTATCGCTCCTCACCTTTCTATCGCTCCTCATCTTTCTATCGCTCCTCATCTTCCTATCGCTCCTCATCTTCCTGTCGCTCCTCATCTTTCTATCACTCCTCATCTGTCTATCGCTCCTCATCTTTCTATCGCTCCTCACCTTTCTATCGCTCCTCACCTTTCTATCGCTCTTCACCTTTCTATCGCTCACCTTCCTATCGCTCCTCACCTTCCTATCGCTCCTCATCTTTCTATCGCTCTTCACCTTTCTATCGCTCCTCACCCTTCTATCGCTCCTCATCTTTCTATCGCTCCTCACCTTTCTATCGCTCCTCATCTTTCTATCGCTCTTCACCTTTCTATCGCTCCTCATCTTTCTATCGCTCTTCACCTTTCTATCGCTCCTCATCTTTCTATCGCTCTTCACCTTTCTATCGCTCACCTTTCTATCGCTCCTCACCTTTCTATCGCTCCTCACCTTTTTTGAATTTATCACATGGCTGCATTTTAACAGAGTGAAAAATTTTAAAGGGGTGTGAATACTTTCCGTAATCACTGTAGCTTTGTGGGGACAATGTTCCAAATAATTTGTATCTTCCTGATGTAAATTTCCTCTCCTTCTCAGCTTATAAGTGCAGGAGGCGGTCAGTTAAGTAGCTCCACCCACTGGACTCAAAAGCTGAGAGGAAGTTGACATTTACAACAGCAAAATACAAATTATATGGAATATTTTTCCCCACCAAACTATTTATCAATCAGCTCAGTTTTTACTCTCCTCCTGAAATGTGCCCACATTCTTAGTTTATGAGTCCAGGAGGCGATCAGGTAAGTAGCTCCGCCCACTGGACTCATAAGCTGAGAGGGAGGTGAAATTTACATCATTAAATTAAAGTTATATGGAATATTTTTCCCCACAAACTATATATCAATCAGCTTAGTTTTTCCTCTCCTCCTGAAATGTGCCCTCATTCTCACTTCATGACTCCAGGAGGCAGTCAGCTAAGTAGTTCCGCCCACTGGACTCTTAAGCTGAGAGGGAGGTTAAATTTACATCATGAAATTAAAATTATATGGAATATTTTTTGCCACAAGCTATATATCAATCAGCTCAGTTTATCCTCCAGAAATGTCCTCTCCTTCTCAGTTTATGAGTCCAGGGGGCGGTCAGCTAAATAACTCCACCCACTGGACTCATAAGGTGAGAGGGAGGTTAAATTTACATCATTAAATTATATGGAATATTTTTCCCCACAAACTATATATATCAATCAGATCAGTTTATCCTCTCCTCCTGAAATTTCCTCTCCTTCTCAGTTTATGAGTCTAGGAGGCGATCAGTTAAGTAGCTCCGCCCACTGGACTCATAAGCTGAGCGGGAGGTCAAATTTACATCAGTAAAATACAAATTATATGGAACATTTTCCCCACAAAGCTATATATCAATCAGCTCAGTTTTTCCTTTTCTTCTGAAATATCCCCTCTTCTCAGTTTATGAATCCAGGAGGCGGTCAGTTAAGTAGCTCCGCCCACTGGACTGATATGCTGAGAGGGAGGTGAAACATACATCAAGAAAATACAAAGTTGTACTAAATATTTTCCCATTAAACTATATATCAATCTTCTCAGCAAATCCTTCTTTATAACATAGTGCTAGCGGATAGGACAAGAAAAAAAGTCCAAATCATTAAGGCTCTTGAATGCCTAAAACATTACCTTTAGACACTTCATAATGTACCATGTAAAGTTTGTTATTTTGGTGTGCCAGGAGGAGAAAATACTGCAGCAGGTTAATCAGCAGTCCCATGTAAACAGGCACATAAAATAACTCAGCTTGGCTACATTGGCATCTACTGAATGACTACCCCCGGCCTCACCATCTCTATGTAATATCTACCGCTAACTCCTGTGATATACAGAGCTGTTTTCTCTGTTACCTTCAAAGAGACACCAGATGCATGGGATGATTCAAGAAGTGCTGAAGGGAACATTGCACCCTGGACCGGCGGTAGTAACTTCTATTTAAGTCTCGGCCAGTTATAGCCGCCACAGTACATGAGGATCCTCCATCTCGGCATTAGATGAACGCTGAGATCTTATCCTAACCTCTATGAGATCCAAGGCTGCTGCTTCTAAAGTAGCTGTTGATTGAAAGTTTGGATTAGAACTTAAAGGGAATCTATCAGAAGGTTTTTGCTATGTAATTTGAGAGCAGCATGATGTAGGGGTTGAGACCCTGATTTCAGCAATATGTCACTTATTAGGCTGTGTTTTGATAATTCCATAAAATCAGTGTTTTATTAGCAGGAGATTATCACGCTGTGTTTTGCTATTTCCATAAAATCAGTGTTTTATCAGCAGGAGATTATCACTCTGTTTTGCTATTTCCATAAAATCAGTGTTTTATTAGCAGGAGATTATCACTCTGTTTTGCTATTTCCATAAAATCAATGTTTTATTAGCAGGAGATTATCACTCTGTGTTTTGCTATTTCCATAAAATCAGTGTTTTATCAGCAGGAGATTATCACTCTCTGTTTTGCTATTTCCATAAAATCAGTGTTTTATTAGCAGGAGATAATCACTCTGTGTTTTGCGATTTCCATAAAATCAGTGTTTTATCAGCAGGAGATTATCACTCTGTGTTTTGCTATTTCCATAAAATCCATGTTTTATCAGCAGGAGATTATCACTCTGTGTTTTGCTATTTCCATAAAATCAGTGTTTTATTAGCAGGAGATTATCACTCTGTGTTTTGCTATTTCCATAAAATCAGTGTTTTATCAGCAGGAGATTATCACTCTGTGTTTTGCTATTTCCATAAAATCAGTGTTTTATTAGCAGGAGATAATCACTCTGTGTTTTGCGATTTCCATAAAATCAGTGTTTTATCAGCAGGAGATTATCACTCTGTGTTTTGCTATTTCCATAAAATCAGTGTTTTATTAGCAGGAGATAATCACTCTGTGTTTTGCGATTTCCATAAAATCAGTGTTTTATCAGCAGGAGATTATCACCCTGTGTTTTGCTATTTCCATAAAATCAGTGTTTTATTAGCAGGAGATTATCACTCTGTGTTTTGCTATTTCCATAAAATCAGTGTTTTATCAGCAGGAGATTATCACTCTGTGTTTTGCTATTTCCATAAAATCAGTGTTTTATCAGCAGGAGATTATCACTCTGTGTTTTACTATTTCCATAAAATCAGTGTTTTATCAGGAGGAAGTTATCACTATAGGACTAGGTACCTCAAGTCTCTTAGTCCATCCATACACCCACCACTGATTAGTGCTGTCTGTCCATAGGACAACAATCAGTCGTACACTGCACAAATCTGGCCTTTATGGAAGAGTGGCAATAAGAAAGCCATTTCTCAAAGATATCCATAAAAAGTGTTGTTTAAAGTTTGCCACAAGCCACCTGGGAGACACCAAACATGTGGAAGAAGGTGCTCTGTTCAGATGAAACCAAAATTAAACTATTTGGGAACAATGCCAAATGATATGTTTGGCGTAAAAGCAACGCAGCTCATCACCCTGAACACACCATCCCCACTGTCAAACATGGTGGTGGCAGCATCATGGTTTGGGCCTGCTTTTCTTCAGCAGGGACAGGGAAGATGGTTAAAATTGATGGGAAGATGGAGCCAAATACAGGACCATTCTTGAAGAAAACCTGTTGGAGTCTGCAAAAGACCTGAGACTGGGACGGAGGTTTGTCTTCCAACAAGACAATGACCCCAAACATAAAGCAAAATCTACAATGGAATGGATCACAAATAAACGTATCCAGGTGTTAGAATGGCCAAGTCACAGTCCAGACCTGAACCCAATCGAGAATCTGTGGAAAGAGCTGAAAACTGCTGTTCACAAACGCCTCCATCCAACCTCACTCAGCTCCAGCTGTTTACAAAGGAAGAATGGGCGAGAATTTCAGTCTCTCGATGCGCAAAACTGATAGAGACACACACCCAGAGCGACTGCAGCTGTAATCGCAGCAAAAGGGGGCGCTACAAAGTATTAACTTACAGGGGATGAATAATATTGCACGCCCCAATTTTCAGTTATTTAATTTTTAAAAAAGTTTAAAATAAGCAATAAATATCGTTCAACTTCACAATTGTGTCCACTTGTTGTTGATTCTTCACCAGAACATTAACATTTTTATCTTTATGTTTGACGCCTGAAATGTGGGAAAAGGTTGGAAAATTCAAGGGGGGTGAATACTTTCGCAAGGCACTGTACATTGGCACCTTCTATAGCTATGATCCTAGAGACTGAATCTTTTTCTGGGCAACCAAAAATGTAACAAAAACTTCTTTTTGGGGTCTGGAACAGTGGACATCACCTGGGTTGACTTCCATTGGCTCGATTCTTCCATTGACCCCACAGTATAAAATTATCCCCCAATACATCTCACATGGCTACTATTTATAGAGTTAACAATAATATCAGAGCCTGGTAGGTGTGTAAACTTTTGCAATGAACTGCCGTGTGTAGAGTAAATAAGGATTTGACACTAAATATACACATTACTGTCTTGATGATTGTCATGGAAGACTTGGAGTACCCCTAGACACCTAGAATAGTTAGCACAACCCCCCCTCGGCGCTGCAAAAAATCTCTCCCAACAACTTTTTTCATGTCAATCACCAGAGTACAGGATCACATTTGCGAACAGGACTGGAGAGGGACTAACCTTCCATAATGGAGGCCAATTGTAACCACATTTTAGTCAATTTTAGTCATAAGGCCAAAAATCCTCATTAACCTGAGTATAATTTACCAAAAAATCCTTTAAAAAAAACCCGTCACTTGCAATGAATATGCAGTTTCTTTACCTGGCGTAAATGCCGCTGTTCTCCTGAATCCGGCGATGTTTTTCTTTTTTTCCTGCGCCTCTCCATTCCCAAGATATGGCCCTCTATTCCTTATTCTAAGATTTTACCAAGTGGGCGTGGTCCTCATCTCCTCAGTGGGTGTGTTCTTGAAAACCCCACCCAGTTGGTTATCAAGACTAAATTTATACACAGGGAAGAGGAGGCCATATCTCAGGAACGGAGAGGCGTAGGAAAAAAAGAAAAACATCGCCGGATTCAGGAGAACAGCGGCGTTTACACCAAGTATGAAAATTACCCATTCACAATAAGTGAAATGTTCTCTTTAACCCTTTGTTTCAGTGGTAATTCTCAAATTTGTGTGTTAGGATATTTTTGGATTCCGAATGATAAGGAAACCGATACGGTAACTTTAATACAAAGTGTCAAGGATTCCTCCATGATAAATACTGTATCAGTGATATACACTATCACGGACACATAGGTTCAGAACAAGTTCACAGTGTTAAATTTGCATACCTGACATATTTCATCTAGGATCAGATTATCAGCATTGCCCCCGTAGAGGATTTACAGCCATTAGATGGAATGGATATTTATGGCTCTAAACTGGCAATACCCTAACAATAGGCCCACTGTATATATAGAGAGCGCGAGATAGTTATCTGTTATTTTTACACCGCCATTAGCAACATACAACATAACACTTCCATAGTCATTTTCCATAGGAAGACCCCCAGACTCCCGAGATGCAGTTTGGTGCCATGTTTGCTGGGCTGTTTGGACTGTTGCCTATAAACAAGTACTTCTGTTAGCCGCTGTTTATGATGGATATCCATCATTATAAAGACCAAAATAGTCCTTACACAAAGGAGTAACCTTTAGACCCTGGAGTCTAGGGTTGGGGGGGTGGGGCGAAAAGATCCTGTGAGCCCATATAAAAAGACTAGAAGGCCCAAAAGGTCTTGTAAGCCCATATGAAAAGACTAGAAGGCCCAAAAGGTCTTGTAAGCCCATATGAAAAGACTAGGAGGACCAAAAGGTCTCGTAAGCCCATATGAAAAGTCTAGGGGGCCCAAAAGATCATGTAAGTGTCGCGGGCGGAGGGGACACGCTCGTCACGCTCGGGTCCGGGGCTTCTGCTGCTGCTGTTCGGTGGCTCGAGCGGTGGGCCGGACCCGGGGACTCGAGCAGCGCTCCTCACCGGTGAGTGAAAGGGGATGGTTGGTTTGGGGAGAGAGTTCGTGACGCCACCCACGGGACGTGGTGATGATTGCACCACCGCTGCTGGTGATGGGGATCCCGGGACAGATGGTAGGGAGCAGCGAGGATGTTGTCCCCTCCGTGGGTAGGGGGTTGGTGATCCCGGGGCCCGGTAGTGTAACGGGGAGGCTGGATGGCTGGGTTGCAGGGACAGCGCGGCGTGGTGCCGGACGGCACTGGTGTACTCGCTCAGGCAATCAATGAGAGAGTCTCTGGTAAACCAAACGGCCGGATGGACGGGGCCCGCAGCCGGCTGCAGTGTTGATGTTGTGCTCTCGCCGGACGGCTGATGGTGCCTGTCTTTCCCTGCACCTTTTAGAATGTTCTGACTCCTTTGGTTGCCCACTGGTAGTCCGTTCCCCGGCATATAGGTGCCGTAGGAGCCCATTTTGCCCGCAGACGCTGGCCCATGGATCTCTAGCCTGTGGCGGTGGCTGTATATCCTCTCTGGGTGGACTGTTGCCTTCTGTCGGGTCTTGGTTGTTGGGAAACCCCTGGGGTTCCTGTCACACTCGGATTTGACTATTGTCGGCGGCTCCAAGCCTGGTCGGGGTCCGATGGCCCTGCCTGTGTGCTTAGCTTCACTCCGCTCCCCGGTTCGGTACCGGCGGGCCACCGCCCGACCCCGGTCCTACGGTTCTGCAGAGGTCCACTACCTCCTGCAGACGGCCACCACCGTCTGCCAACCTTGCTGTCAGTGCCTGGGCTCCGACCCAGACACTTGCAGTTTCTGTCCTCTCACTTTCACCTCTCGAACTAGACTCTCTGCTTTTCCCGCCTCCAGGCCTGTGAACTCCTCGGTGGGTGCGGCCAACCGCCTGGCTCCGCCCCACCTGGTGTGGACATCAGACCCTGGAGGGAGGCAACAAGGGTTTTTGGTTGACTGTTGTAACTGTCTAGGGTGGGGGTGTGTATGTTGGTATGTATGTGACTACCTGGCTAGTCCAGGGCGTCACATAAGCCCATATGAAAAACTGAACAAAAGGTCTTGTAAGCCTATATGAAAAGACTAGGAGGCCCAAGAGGTCCTGTAAGTACATTTGAAAAGTCTAGGGGACCAAGAGGTCCCTTAAGACCATATGAAAAGTCCAGGGGGCCCAAAAGATCCTCTAAGCCCATATAAAAAGACTAGGGGGACAAAAAGTCCTGTGAGCCCCATATATAAAGACTATGAGGCCCAAAAGATTCCTTAAGCCTATATGAATATTCTATGGGGTCCAAAAGGTCTTGTAAGCCCATATAAAAAGTCTAGGAGTTACACTAGGTCCTGTAGGCCCATATGAATAGTTTAGAGAGCCCAAAAGGTTCCTTAAGCCCTTATGAAAAGACTATTAATATTAGAGACCTGGGATAGGTGGGGATCCCTCTGTGATGTTTTGCATTGGGGCCCACATGTTTCACATTACACCACTATCCCTACACACCTGTAGTAATACTGTCAGGCACCTAATGATGATGTGCCAAGTGGGCACCACCAGACAGAGAGAAAAGGACTCCAATTATCAATTTCTGGCCACATTACTAATCGGAATAGCCCTATCATTAGTGTGAAGGAGGTTAGTACTCTTGATTTGAAATTGTAATGTCCTAGGTTCAAATCCAGCCAGAGAAGATCCCTGCATGTTTTTGTGCGCTTTCACCCATGTTTGTGTAGGTTTCCTCTGGATTATCCAGTTTTCTCACAAACGCGAAAAATATCCTGACAAAGAGGTTTTACGAAATCGGGCCCCTGGTTGCAGTTTGTTTCAAAATAAAACAACTTTACATTATCCCCCTCCCCAGGTCCTGCGCTGAGTCTCCGATGCTGCTTCAATCAGGTCATACCTCCACCAAACTCCACTCCATCAAGCAAAGATTGAATACCCTGTGATAGGCTTGTATCTACATCCATTGGCCAAACCAGAGTGGTGTGTTGATAGCATCCTTGGCAACCTATTCTGTTGCACATGCTCAGTGTCACGCTGGTGCATGTGGACCCATTGCGTTGGGCTTAACTTGGAGGGGTGTAAATAAGCGACTACCTGTTTTTTTCTAGGGCCACTGATGGTGTGGTTAGGCTTGTGCTGCAGGTAGCCGCCAGGTACCACTCCAGGGCAGTCCCCATTCTGCAGCAGCTGACCCCCCGGGATCAGGAATGCAGGTTCGGACTCAGGGTATCTGACGGGACCAGACTTGATGGCTGGCACATACTGGATGACTGGCATTGACTAGACAGCTGGCACAGACTGGATGGCTGCAACAGGCTGGACGTCTGGCACAGATAGGACGTCAGGCACAGACTGAATGGCTGGTATAGGCTGGACGGCTGATACAGACAGGGCGGCAGATGAAGACTGGACGGCTGATACAGACAGGGCGGCAGATGAAGACTGGACGGCTGATACAGACAGGGCGGCAGATACAGGCTGGACGGCTGATACAGACAGGGCGGCAGATGAAGACTGGACGGCTGATACAGACAGGGCGGCAGATACAGGCTGGACGGCTGATACAGACAGGGCGGCAGATGAAGACTGGACGGCTGATACAGACAGGGCGGCAGAGACAGGCTGGACGGCTGATACAGACAGGGCGGCAGATGAAGACTGGACGGCTGATACAGACAGGGCGGCAGAGACAGGCTGGACGGCTGATACAGACAGGGCGGCAGATGAAGACTGGACGGCTGATACAGACAGGGCGGCAGATACAGGCTGGACGGCTGATACAGACAGGGCGGCAGATACAGGCTGGACGGCTGATACAGACAGGGCGGCAGATGAAAACTGGACGGCTGATACAGACAGGGCGGCAGATACAGGCTGGACGGCTGATACAGACAGGGCGGCAGATATGTGACACCCTGGCCTATCAGGTCGTCACAGGGTATTGTGCAATCTGCCCTTCTGCATAGTATCCACCTCCTCCTTGGTTACGGGTCCCTGACCTTTGGTGTTGCCAAAGACAAGCTAATCAAAATTCTAGGAACACTCTGCTCCACACCCACCAGACACACCAATGAGCCTGAAGGGAATAGGGTCGCCCACTGGGGGGTTGGTTAAGGGGAGGTCAGGAGACAGACAGTTGAGTGGTGACTCTCGAGAGGAGAGGTCAGGAGCCGGGCTCCTTGAGACTACTAGGTGGCAGACATTGGTCTGGGCCTGGTAGGAGCTGGACCCCGGTCGCAGGGGATCGTGACAAGGGGCACGGACTGTCGAGGAGGACAGCCGGCGGCCTTGTGCCATCACCGGGCAGGGGCCAGGGCACGACGGGGTACGAGGACCCTAGGTCGGGAAGTAGCTTCAGGCGTCCTGGTAATTTACCCGACGAGGATGGAGCCTTCAAGATCCGTTCTCCACCCGCTCCAAAATCGGGGAATTAGCGCAACAAGGGGGATAGGACTTTCCCACTACATAGTCCATAAAATTCCAAGCGTGAACTCTGAGAGCAAGCTCACCCAGTTAGCCACACTGGGGAGCGGGACCTGATTAGTTTTATGCTAAAGGGACCAGTTAGGAAGAAAAGGTGCCAAGGAAAAGGTCACAGACTAACAAACAACACCAACGGGCACGGGACCCAAACGTGCTCCCTCCAAGCGGCAGCGGTGTAAAGAACTTTGGTTTACCACAGTTGTCGGTTTCAGCGTTATTGGACTGAGTACATAAGTGACCCTTACCGTCCCAACGGCACCTCCCCGCAGCCCTCATCGAGTCCCGGGGCATTCCCCCTACCCGTGGAGGGGTTAAACACCAGGCTGCCCCCACCATCGCCACCGGGTACTCCCAACTGCAGTGGTGGTACTCCATCTTACCACACACTACGGGTGGCATCACGAACTTTCAAAATCCTCCCTTGTAAATATTCCCCCCTTTTATTCCGAGTGGCTGCGCAACCCCGACCTCCGGGTCCGGAGATCCCTCGATCCACCGTGGATCCGGATCCGAGCAGCCTCGACTGCTGACGCGGGGGCGGCACAGATACAGACTGGACGGCTGGCACAGACAGGATGGCAGGTATAGACTGGAGGGCAGGTACAAACTGGACGGCAGGTAAAGGCTGGATGGCTGGCACAGACAGGACGGCTGGTACAGGTGGGAACAGGAAGAGGGGTACACAGGACAGGTTGAGGATCTCGGGTTCTGGTTCACAGGACAGGTTCTGGTTTTAGGATCACAGGTTCGGGTACACAGGACGATTTCTGGTCTGGATAACAGGAACCTGACAACTAGCAAACGTACAAGCAAGCTGAAAATACATCTTGCTCAGGCACCTCCCTAAGGGGGAGGATACCTTAGGTACCCAGTGCCTCCCAGCCATAGGCTGGAGGAACTTCCAGAATAAGTGTGCTGCCTTTTAAGAGGCAGGGTGCGCGTATGTATCCTAAGTGTGCTCTCATGAGATCTACGGGTTGTGCACAGTCCCTGGGAGCAGGAATTCACGACAGGAGGAGAGGACACAACAGAGCGACCAGGATGGTGAGCATAGTGGCGTCACCACTTGGAGGAGTTTGAGGAAGTATGTCGGGATGCCGGCACTCCAATCAGGAAGACTATTTTCCTTTGGTTACGCCCCTGAGGAGCAGCAATTGATGTAAGAGATTCTAATCTATCAACAATATGGGATATTTTTGTGCTATATGATGAGGAAAATCCAAAAATTGTCATCTCGGATTATCAGAAATAATAGCTAATAGAATAAACAAATTTTATTGCTTTCATATTTTTTTTTACAATACACCATGTATGAATTGTCTGTGTGAATTTGTGCAAAAAAAAAAAAATGTTATTCCAAGCTTCATTTACTCTCCTTTCAAAATTTCCTCAAGGTAGAAAAAAGTATTGGCGCCCCGAATGGATTTGCTTAGGTCGCAGCCTTTTAATTCCAGTACTTAACTACTGAATTGCCACTAAAGACTATCAATACGGCGGAGATTAGCATATTAAGGTAAATTATGAGCTAACCCGCAGAATAGAAAGGTGACAGGGGCCCCGGATCCAAAATGCTACAATATAAATCAATTTAATTTGTGGTCGCTATTGCTTTTATGCAATTACCTTAAAATACTTCACCTTGATCCCGGTTCTAATGTGAATTAATTAGAAAGCGCTTGCCTGTGACAGCGCAGTTGGGCGCCTCAATTAATAATAAGTGTGAACAAATCATCTGGAAGGCCGAGGAGGGGAGGAAGCGCGTACGCTGAGGATTTCATTAGGAAAATCAGGTAAAGGACAAACACGGCCATTATCTGATGATAGGAATCTTTGTGCCTTCCAGTTAATGAATATTAAAAACTTCCACAACTGCTCAGTGTTTAGCTTAATCATCGTTAGGGCCGGATTTACTATTAGGCACCGTAGGCTTTTGCCTAGGGCGCTTCAAGTCACAGGGGCAGATTTATCAAAAAATGTATAAGGCCATGTGCACATAAAACATGCTATGCTAGGGCTTTCCAGCTTATGCGGCCATCGAGTGTCAGCCATCGAGAGCACAGCTTCACTACTTAACAGTGGGGAGTGGGACCCCGACAGCTTCAAGCATAGGGGTCACAACGAACACTAAAATACAGTGCATGGAGGCAAGGCACAGATCATCAGCAATACCAAAGGGAGCGGACCCCCGGACGAGCTCCCCTGAAGTGGCAGCGGCTTGGTGTACCTCTGTGTCAGAGTCTGCTTTGCGGTCGCATCACTACCAACATTGCCTGAGTGAGTACACTGTCCTCCCCTGCTTCCAATCTACACCACACTCCCCTACACCACCTCCATCATCCAGAGTCCCGGGACCTACCCTACCCGTGGAGGGAACGTCATCTGGCTGCCCCACTCCATCTCCCCTGGGTACTCCCATAGACAGTGGCGGTACTCCCCTTACCGCGAGCCACAGGTGACGTAACAAACTCTTATCTCCTGTAAATACCCCTTTTACATTTGACGTGACCGCGAGCCCCTGGGTCCAGAGACCCTCGAGCCACAGCAACCCCTGGATCTGAGGTTCGACCACTGCAGGGGCGGCACAGATAGATAGATAGAGGGATACATAGATAGATAGATAGAGGGATAGATAGATGGATGGGTAGAGGGATAGATGGATGGATGGATGGATAGATGGATGGATGGATGGATAGATGGATGGATGGATAGATGGATGGATGGATGGATGGATAGATAGATAATAGATAGATAGATAGATAGAGGGATAGATAGATAGATAGATAGATAGAGGGATAGATAGATAGAGGGATAGATAGATAGATAGATAGATAGAGGGATAGATAGATAGAGGGATAGATAGAGGGATAGATAGATAGATAGATAGATAGATAGATAGATAGATAGAGGGATAGATAGATAGAGGGATAGATAGATAGATAGATAGATAGAGGGATAGATCAATAGAGGGATAGATAGATAGATAGATAGATAGATAGATAGATAGATAGATAGATAGAGAGATAGATAGATAGAGGGATAGATAGATAGATAGATAGAGGGATAGATAGATAGAGGGATAGATAGATAGATAGATAGATAGATAGATAGATAGATAGATAGAGAGATAGATAGAGAGATAGAGGGATAGAGGGATAGATAGATAGATAGATAGATAGATAGAGGGATAGATAGATAGAGGGATAGATAGATAGATAGATAGATAGATAGATAGAGAGGGATAGATAGATAGATAGAGGGATAGATAGATAGATAGATAGATAGAGGGACAGATAGATAGAGGGATAGATAGATAGAGGGATAGATAGATAGAGAGAGAGATAGATAGATAGATAGAGAGATAGATAGATAGATAGATAGATAGAGGGATAGATAGATAGAGGGATAGATAGATAGATAGATAGATAGATAGACAGATAGATAGAGGGATAGATAGATAGATAGAGGGATAGATAGATAGATAGATAGATAGATAGATAGAGGGATAGATAGATAGATAGATAGATAGATAGATAGATAGTGTCACGAACCACCGGGGGGGTCACTCAGAAATCCCCCGCGCTGGCTACCAGTACGTCACAATCGGGGGGTAACAAGTGGGGGTCACCCCTCCTTTATACCTCCCGACCGACAGACAGAGCACGTGACGCGCTCTCTAGCGCCCCTCTTATAGTCAGGCCAATTATGGAATTGCCCGACAATAAGCAAGGAGGCCGCTATACTACTTATGCCGATTATTGAAGGGTCCCCGGTGAGAGTAGGGTATATATTCCCCCGACCTCCGCGGGCGGAATATATAAAACCTCCCCGAATCTCACTGGCCTCCCCACAATAATCCTTGGCACAACTCGCTGCCACCAACCGCTTCACGGTAACTATTAGCCGAACACACAGACGTGGGATTCAAGATCGAGATAACAGAACAGCCCAAGATTAATTATATAATTTAATCAGCCTAAAGCACACTAGAAACTACAATATATACAATAGGGAATCTACAGAATATACATATGTCAGAGTACAGTTACAGATAAAGCATGGTTTACAAACAGGTATACACAGTTCCAGCAGTTACCTTGTGCGTCTGGCCACAGGGGGGCGCTGTAGACCAGGTTTCTAGGAACTCCCACAGATGTTTCCTGCACGTGACCCCCAGCGAAAGAACACTGGAAAATGGCCGAAGTAGGGTTATCAACCTGGGCAAATCCAGGTCCCCTCCTACCTTAGTGACCTCAGAGGGAGCACTGCTCCACCCCTGGCTGGAGTTATGGACAAAATCCACAACATGGAATATGGGCCATAACTTGGCCTGGGAGCGTCGTAGGCGGACGCCAATGCTCTCATTGTGACAGTTATGAATTTAGCTACAGAATGAGAGGACTCGTGACTTGTCTACTAGTTCCACATTGGCTGATATCACGCCTGGGGTATTTCCCCAGGTCCTGCTCCCATAAAAAGGGTGTGCCAGCATCGTCCGCATGCGGAGACACCATTTTTATGGTTGCCATATTTATCGGAAATATGGCTTGCGAGATATGAACCATTTTTTACTGGAGTCGTTCTGTCTGGATACTTCCATAGCCTTGCTAATTAGATAGCAGCCCCTACTACAGGGTCACGGCAGGGAGTCATCCTGTGTCCATTGTTCCCACATCATCTCATTTCCATATCACAGGAGATGGCTGTTGGAGGTGTAAGTGGGATGTGACACCTTCCCAGATGGTGGACATTGAGAACAAGAAGGGAGGGGGCACTGCCATGGAGTGATGAGAGCGATTATGACTGGAAGTCATAAATCATCTTCATATCCCAGGGTTTGCCTCACACCTCCCCCCTTTTGAGGGCGCTAGGGGGCAGCACACTCCGGTGTTCCCCCGTGCGCCCGTCCGCGACCTCTCCTTGTCGGGACAGCCCGTCTGCGTTACCGTGGTCCCGGCCCCTTTTGAGGCGAATGGTGAAGTTGTATTGCTGGAGCGCAAGGCTCCATCGCAACAATCGCCCATTCGTCCCAGAGACAGTGTGTAACCAGCCGAGGGGATTGTGGTCCGTCTCCACGATGAAGTGGCGCCCGTATAGATAGGGTTGCAGACGCTGCAGGGCCCACACTATGGCCAGGCACTCCTTCTCCATCGTGGAATAGGCCACTTCCCGTGGTAACAGCTTCCTGCTCAGGTACAAGACTGGGTGCTCTTGGCTCGCAGAGTCCACCTGGCTGAGCACCGCACCGAGGCCGAAGTCACTGGCGTCGGTCTGTACTACCAACGGCCGCGTGAAGTCGGCTGCCTGTAGCACGGGCGGGCTGGACAGGGCGTCCTTTAGGGCCCGGAAGGCTGTCTCGCAGTCCATTGTCCAATCGACTGCAGAGGGCAGCTTCTTCTTGGTGAGGTCCGTCAAGGGCTTTGCCAGGCTACTATAGCATGGAACAAACCTCCTATAGTACCCAGCGGTCCCCAAGAAGGACATCACCTGCTTCTTGGTCCTGGGGGTGGGCCAGGATGCGATGGCCTCCACTTTCTCAGGCTCGGGCTTCAGTGTTCTCCCACCTACCCGGTGACCGAGGTACTGGACCTCGCTCATGGCCAGCTGACACTTTCCCGGCTTGATGGTCAAACCTGCCCGGTGGATCCGCCTGAGCACCTGTGCTAGATGCTCTAGGTGATCTTCCCAGGTGGGACTGAAGACGGCAATGTCATCCAGGTACGCGGCCGCGTACCCTTCAAGTCCCTTGAGCAGGGTGTTGACCATCCGCTGGAAAGTGGCAGGGGCATTCCTCATCCCGAATGGCATCACCGTGGACTCGTACAGTCCAAATGGGGTAATAAAGGCAGAGCGTTCCCTGGCCTTGCGAGTCAGGGGGATCTGCCAATATCCCCGGCTCAGGTCCATGATGGTCAGGTACTGAGCCCCGGCCAACTGATCGAGCAGGTCATCGATGCGTGGCATTGGGCACGCATCGGCGACCGTGACAGCATTGAGCCCCCTGTAGTCCACGCAGAACCGAGTGGTTCGGTCCTTCTTAGGGACGAGGACTACAGGCGAGGCCCAAGCGCTGTTGGATGCCTGGATCACCCCCAGCTTCAGCATCTCGTCAATCTCCTGGCGCATGTGTTGCTGCACCTCCAGGGAGACCCGATATGCTGAACGCCGGATCGAGGGATGATCCCCAGTGTCCACGTGATGGACAGCCAAGTCAGTCCTTCCGGGCTGGTTGGTAAACAACCCCCGGAAGGGGAGGAGGGTGGCCCACAGCTGGGACCGTTGGTCCTCCAAGAGCTGGTGGCCAACCTCCACATCCTCAATGGATCCGCCTGCCCTAACCTGGGCTAGCATATCCAAGAGGGTTTCCGCTTCTCCCTCCTCGGGCAGGTTGCACACGGGGAGCGCACATGCCTCCCGCTCATGATGTGCCTTCATCATGTTCACATGGAAGGGCTTCCGCCTTCCACGGGCAGGGTCCAGGGTGACCAGGTACGTCACAGGGTTGAGCTGCTGGTACACGAGGTATGGGCCTTCCCAGGCTGCCTGAAGCTTGTCCTGTGGTACGGGGACCAGTACCCACACCTTTTGACCCACTTGGTAGGTCCTCTCACAAGCGTTCTGGTCGTACCAACGCTTCTGATCGGCCTGGGCTTGAGCCATATTGTCGTGTACCAGTTGCGTCAAGGCCTGCATTTTGTCCCGGAAGCGCATGACATACTCGATAACCGACACTCCAGGGGTGGCCAAATCCCCTTCCCAAGCCTCTTTCACCAGAGCCAGGGGGCCCCGCACACGTCGCCCGTACAGGAGCTCAAACGGTGAGAATCCTGTTGAGGCCTGTGGAACCTCCCGGTAAGCAAATAACAGGTGTGGGAGATACCGCTCCCAGTCACGCCCATGGGAGTCGACCAACATCTTAAGCATCTGCTTTAAGGTGCCATTGAACCGCTCGCACAGGCCATTAGTCTGTGGATGGTACGGGCTGGCCACCAGATGTCGCACCTGGACCTGCTTACAGAGGGCCTCCATCAGCTGGGACATGAATTGGGTCCCCCGGTCAGTGAGCATTTCCTGGGGAAAACCCACTCGGGAGAAAATCTCCAGCAATGCGGTGGCCACCTTGTCAGCCCGAATGGACGACAAGGCCACTGCTTCTGGGTACCGGGTGGCATAGTCCACTACCGTCAGTATGAAGCGTTTCCCGGAGCTGCTGGGGATGGCCAGCGGGCCGACCAGATCCACAGCCACCCTCCTGAAAGGCTCATCGATGATTGGCAGAGATACTAGTGGGGCTTTGGGGTGTGGCCCCGCCTTCCCCACTCTCTGACAGGTTTCACACGAACGGCAGTAGGCAGCCACATCGGCCCCCATTTTTGGCCAGTAGAAATGCTGGTTTAACCTGGCCTTGGTCTTAGCGATCCCTAGGTGTCCGGCCATCGGAATCTCATGTGCGATCCGCAACAACTCCGTCCGGAACGGATAGGGTACCACCAACTGTCGGTCCCTGGGCCACGCCTCCGGTGAACCCTGCTGGACCGTGGCCCGGTACAGCCGTCCTTGGTCCCAGACCACTCGCTCCGGGTCCGAGTCCGAGGGAGGCTGTGCCGCCTGCTCCTTAAGAGCTTTCAGGCTGTCGTCAGCTTCTAACGCTGCCTGAAACCCCTGACTAGATGTGGCCAGAATTGACGAGACTGTCACATCTTCAGTCAGTACTCCGGGACCTGTGTCCTGGCCTCCACCTGACTCGGCTGCCACTGGGTCAGAAGGGGAAGAGCTATCGGACCTCTGGGAGGCCCCTTGGCTTCCAGCACTCCCACTGCGGGTGACAGCGGCCACAGCCGCTGCGACCGTGGGTCGTGCCTGCTCCTCCTCCGTTCCTGACCAAGTTGCCGGTTCAGGCAGACCTACCTGGCTTCCTGACACCCCGGTTGTGGGGGAACCATGCACCGAGATCTTACCTGGGAGCACTTCTGCTCCTGGACCGGCCCCAATCTCACCTGCCTGTTCCCCTCCTGCAGCAACAGAACCCCGCTGTGAAATCTCTGGGGACCCCACATTTGCTGTGGTAGCCCCCACCCCACACACTGGTCCTCCCCCTGCAGCACCCTGCTCTCTGCTTATCCCTGCAGAGGGCAACAGATCCCAGCTCACAGGCTGATTACTTGTAGAGGCATTGTCACACCTTTCTCTGACCCCCTCCCCTGTCACAGCTGCAGCTGTGTGTGTGTCTATGGTGTCTATGCAAGCAGAAATATCAGAGTTCACTCCCTCCTCCCTTACATCATTCATAGATAACACATTAACATTGTCCGGAGGCATGTCAGTACTGGCTGAAGGTTCAGCCCTTGGTGGGGGCCCAAACTGGGAGGTTATCTGCCCCAAATCTGTCCCAAGTAGCACGTTTGCGGGGATCCGATCAGTTACCCCCACCTCCCTCACCCCTCGCCCTGCGCCCCAGTCCACATAAATGTCAGCAACAGGCAGCGCCGGGTCAATGCCTCCAATCCCGGAGACAGCGAGGGTTTTTCCAGGGATCAAGTCTTGGGGGGACACCATCTCAGGCCGCACCAGAGTCACCTCCGAGGCGCTGTCTCGCAGTCCTATGGTCACAGACCGGCCGACGGTGACAGGTTGGAAGCTGTCCAGGGACCTACCACCACCCCCACCCACACAATACACCTTGGGCGGCCCTTGGGACGGGGACGGAGCCGGGGCCTTGAGACGCTGAGGGCACATGGCCTTGAAGTGTCCAGGTAGGTTGCACTGGTGGCACCGTCTTGGTTCTGCCACGGGCCTGGAGAGGGGAGTTGAGGGGGACACCCCCTGCAGTCTAGGGGCAGGTGGGGCAGTCGCAGAGTTCATCTTACCCCCTCTCCAGGTGCTGCTGGTGGCTGCTCTCCTGGCCTCAGGAGCCCGATTGTTGGTGTAGTCATCGGCCAGGGCAGCTGTAGCCGTGGACCCCTTTGGCTTCTGGTCTCGGATGAACTGGCGGAGATCCTCAGGGCAGTTCCACAGGAGTTGCTCCGTGATGAACAAGTCCAGGATCTCCGGTCCGGTGGAAAGCTGCAGGCCTTGGGTCCAGTGGTCGGCAGCTCGGGCAAGTGCCCGCCGGTGGTCAGCCCAGGAGTCCTTTGGTCCCTTTTGCAGGGTCCGGAACTTCTTGCGGTAGGACTCCGGAGTGAGGTTGTACTGTTGGATCAGGGCCCGCTTGATGGTGTCGTAGCCCTGATATGCCTCAGCAGGCAAGTCCCCAAGGATATCCAGGGCCTTACCCCTTAGACGGGGGGTCAGGTATTTGGCCCACTGATCCTTGTCCAGATGGTGCTGCAGGCAAGTCCGTTCAAAAGCAGTCAGGAAAGAGACAAGTCTCCATCCTTCTCCAGCACTGGGAAGTCCTCAACACGGACCTTTGGAAGTTTGGTGTTTTGAAGGTCACATGTGGCTGATGAGGGCCGGAGCTGAGCTAGCTGCAGCTGGAAGTCACGGTCTGCCTGTCGCTCTCGCTCTCGCTCTTCACGCGCTGCCTGCCGCTCCGCAGCCTCACGCGCTGCTTGCCGTTCCGCAGCCTCAGCGTCACGCGCTGCTTGCCGCTCCGCAGTCTCAGCGTCACGCGCTGCCTGTCGCCCACGCTCGGCCATGAGTATCTCGTAGGTATCCCGGTCTCCAGCCATAAGCCTGGCCAAGGCAGCTTGAAGGAGGGCCTCTGCACCTCTCAGGCCGGAGGGATTGGCAAGTGGTGATCTGCGGCACGCTGCAGAGCCAGGGGATTCACTGTCCATTTCAGAGCGGAGGGCTGGCATCTGGCTCGTTGAGGACCCTTGGGTGAGCTCCTCCTCATCTTGTCCAGCAGTGCCAGGTTGTGCAATGTCCTCTGCAGAGCTGTTTTCTGGCGTCGAGCTCCTGGAGGACTTGTGGGCAACCTCCTCATTACTGTCCACAGCACCGTCCTCCCTCTCTTCGGCTCCTGCTTTAGCATTGGCCAGTTGCATAGCTCTGCTCCTGGTGCCATCAGCCATTCTTGCAGACTTTTGGTCACTGACACAGAACTGACACCTGATGCCTCCACACACCTTACAGTATCTGCACTCTGACACTCTAGTGTTGAGCTAGTCTGAAGACCCCAGCAGCCACAGCTGCTGCAGGCAGTCTTTAGTGTCTGGGAGTATGGGTCTCACACTCACACACACTATTATCTCGATCCCACCGCTGCCACCAATATGTCACGAACCACCGGGGGGGTCACTCAGAAATCCCCCGCGCTGGCTACCAGTACGTCACAATCGGGGGGTAACAAGTGGGGGTCACCCCTCCTTTATACCTCCCGACCGACAGACAGAGCACGTGACGCGCTCTCTAGCGCCCCTCTTATAGTCAGGCCAATTATGGAATTGCCCGACAATAAGCAAGGAGGCCGCTATACTACTTATGCCGATTATTGAAGGGTCCCCGGTGAGAGTAGGGTATATATTCCCCCGACCTCCGCGGGCGGAATATATAAAACCTCCCCGAATCTCACTGGCCTCCCCACAATAATCCTTGGCACAACTCGCTGCCACCAACCGCTTCACGGTAACTATTAGCCGAACACACAGACGTGGGATTCAAGATCGAGATAACAGAACAGCCCAAGATTAATTATATAATTTAATCAGCCTAAAGCACACTAGAAACTACAATATATACAATAGGGAATCTACAGAATATACATATGTCAGAGTACAGTTACAGATAAAGCATGGTTTACAAACAGGTATACACAGTTCCAGCAGTTACCTTGTGCGTCTGGCCACAGGGGGGCACTGTAGACCAGGTTTCTAGGAACTCCCACAGATGTTTCCTGCACGTGACCCCCAGCGAAAGAACACTGGCAAATGGCCGAAGTAGGGTTATCAACCTGGGCAAATCCAGGTCCCCTCCTACCTTAGTGACCTCAGAGGGAGCACTGCTCCACCCCTGGCTGGAGTTATGGACAAAATCCACAACATGGAATATGGGCCATAACTTGGCCTGGGAGCGTCGTAGGCGGACGCCAATGCTCTCATTGTGACAGTTATGAATTTAGCTACAGAATGAGAGGACTCGTGACTTGTCTACTAGTTCCACATTGGCTGATATCACGCCTGGGGTATTTCCCCAGGTCCTGCTCCCATAAAAAGGGTGTGCCAGCATCGTCCGCATGCGGAGACACCATTTTTATGGTTGCCATATTTATCGGAAATATGGTTTGCGAGATATGAACCATTTTTTACTGGAGTCGTTCTGTCTGGATACTTCCATAGCCTTGCTAATTAGATAGCAGCCCCTACTACAGGGTCACGGCAGGGAGTCATCCTGTGTCCATTGTTCCCACATCATCTCATTTCCATATCACAGGAGATGGCTGTTGGAGGTGTAAGTGGGATGTGACACCTTCCCAGATGGTGGACATTGAGAACAAGAAGGGAGGGGGCACTGCCATGGAGTGATGAGAGCGATTATGACTGGAAGTCATAATTCATCTTCATATCCCAGGGTTTGCCTCACAGATAGATAGATAGATAGAGGGATAGATAGATGGATAGATAGATAGATAGAGGGATAGATAGATAGAGGGATAGATAGATAGAGGGATAGATAGATAGATAGAGGGATAGATAGATGGATAGATAGATAGATAGAGGGATAGATAGATAGAGGGATAGATAGATAGAGGGATAGATAGATAGATAGAGGGATAGATAGATAGATAGATAGAGGGATAGATAGAGGGATAGATAATACATTGATAGATAGATGATGGGTGAGCACTAAAATGCTCAAGTGCTCGGTAGTGCTGAGCAGGCATACTCGCCACTGCTCGTTATTCAATTGATCATCGGGGCCCTCGGGTGTGAATTGAGTGGATGTCAATGGGAAATGATCATTTTTTAAACTCCCGAGCTCAGTGTTTGATCGGGTAACAGCAGTGATGAGCACGCTCGCTGATGAGCACTTGAGCATTTTAGTGCTCGCTCATCACTAATAGATAGATTAAAAGATGGATAGATATATGATAGATTTCTTAAAAAGCAAACCTGTAAATGGATATTCACAGATGTAAGTATAGCCGCAGGGTTCTGGTTAGGGTATGGGACTGAGTCGGAGGCAGTCACATAAGGATACGGTGTGATGGTATATTCCATACCGCGTTGGTTCATAACAGGGTCACCGTGTTAAGTGTTCGTGGTTCGGATTCTTGATCCAATATCAGATATCTCGGGGAAGGTGACAGTATTTACATTCTATAACTGGAGCCGACGTGGAAATAGGAATTTACTGACATATAGAGCAGGAGGTCTCCGGTGTCAGAAGTGCCTGTTAACTCCTTACTGTCTGTTGTTACCTACTGTATTCTGCGACATCTGTGTAATTGATCATGATAGCGATGGCTGGCATCTTATCCATGAGTGGGTACAACAATTTAGCACTTGCAAATTGAATTTCAAAACTATCAATCTAACAATTTTAAATTGCAAATGTAATCTACCGTATCTATCTATCTATCTATCTATCTATCTATCTATCTATCTATCTATCCCTCTATCTATCTATCCCTCTATCTATCTATCTATCTATCTATCTATCTATCTATCCCTCTATCTATCTATCCCTCTATCTATCTATCTATCTATCTATCTATCTATCTATCTATCTATCCCTCTATCTATCTATCTATCTATCTATCCCTCTATCTATCTATCTATCTATCTATCTATCCCTCTATCTATCTATCTATCTATCTATCTATCCCTCTATCTATCTATCCCTCTATCTATCTATCTATCTATCTATCTATCTATCTATCCCTCTATCTATCTATCTATCTATCTATCCCTCTATCTATCTATCCCTCTATCTATCCCTCTATCTATCTATCCCTCTATCTATCTATCCCTCTATCTATCTATCCCTCTATCTATCTATCCCTCTATCTATCTATCCCTCTATCTATCTATCCATCTATCTATCTATCTATCTATCTATCTATCTATCCCTCTATCTATCTATCTATCTATCTATCTATCTATCTATCCCTCTATCTATCTATCCCTCTATCTATCTATCTATCTATCTATCTATCTATCTATCTATCTATCTATCCCTCTATCTATCTATCTATCTATCTATCTATCTATCCCTCTATCTATCTATCTATCCCTCTATCTATCTATCTATCTATCTATCCCTCTATCTATCTATCTATCTATCCCTCTATCTATCTATCTATCTATCTATCTATCTATCTATCCCTCTATCCCTCTATCTATCTATCTATCTATCCCTCTATCTATCTATCCCTCTATCTATCTATCCCTCTATCTATCTATCTATCTATCTATCTATCCCTCTATCTATCCCTCTATCTATCTATCTATCTATCTATCTATCTATCTATCTATCTATCTATCCCTCTATCTATCTATCTATCTATCTATCTATCTATCTATCTATCCCTCTATCTATCTATCCCTCTATCTATCCCTCTATCTATCTATCTATCTATCTATCTATCCCCCTATCTATCTATCTATCTATCTATCTATCTATCTCTCCCTCTATCTATCTATCTATCTATCTATCCCTCTATCTATCTATCTAGCTATCCATTAACATAACTAAAGTTTGATAGGCCCTGGTGCAAAATTTGGACCTGGGCCCCCCACTTATGTTGGTCAGATATATGTATATGTATTCTAAATCCTATAAAAACCACTCTATTCCTGGGCTCCTTCCTTGTAAATATGGCCCCCATTCTGGTAATTATGTCCCCCATCCTGGAATATATGTCCCCCACGCTTGTATATATGTTCCCTATTCTTGCCCATATCCTGGTGTATATATAACCCCATCCTGGTAAAAATGTACCTATCCTGGTATATATATATGTCACCCTCCTGGTATCTACTGTTCCCCTCCTGGTGTATACTGTCCACCTCCTGGTATATACTGTTCCCCTCCTGGTGTATACTGTCCCCCTCCTGGTATATACTGTCCCCCTTATGGGGCCCTCCTGGTATTTACCGTCCCCTTCCTGGTATCTACCCTGGTGTATACTGTCCCCCTCCTGGTATATACTGTCCCCCTTATGGGGCCCTCCTGGTATTTACTGTCCCCTTCCTGGTATCTACCCTGGTATATACTGTCCCCCTCCTGGTATATACTGTCCTCTTTTTAGTATCTACTGTCCCCCTCCTAGTATATATGTCCCCTTCCTGGTAAATATGTCTCCATCTGTATGTCTCTGTCTAATGCAAAAAACAACAAGATTGTACTCCCCATCCCTTGTTCCCATGTCGCTCAGCATCCTCTTGTGTAGCCAGGCCACAATGATTGGCAGCTTTCATCGATGTTGGTACTATTGCAATGCATGACATCAATGCCATATTCTGCCCTCAGTCACTGGGACACAAATGAAAGCTGCCGGCTTCTGTTTGGCTGGTAGTGTGTTTCGCAGTACAGGGACCCGACGGGTCTCTGCAGCGCGATGCATTTCAGCTGAATGTGCAGCCTCGGACGCACATCTAGCTGAATCAGGAGCTGGGGTCGGTGAGTCCCCTGCACCCCCAGGCCCGGTCGCGGTTGCGATCCTTGCGACCGCGATTATTCCGCCCCTGTATCTATCTATTGTTTAACTCAGACATTGAGGCACGGGTATGGGTTCCTGAATTGTGCTGAAATGCTTCACTTTGTCCTAGTGAGAGTCCAAGGGGTGCGAGACCATCTTTGACAACCCCAGCGCCTCTGGGGCACATTTACCTTGGTCTCTCTTCAAAATACGTAGTATGATCAGGAATAAAGGGTGACATCTGCCTTTCTTACGCCCATCCATGGAAAAAGTCACTGCGGCCCAAGGTGTGAACCACAAGAAAACTTAGAAGTCAATTATTGCTTTATAATGGTTATTTTCCTTCTAATGTCACTGACCGACCCCTTAATCATATGAATCAAACTGTCCAACGAGAGCCCCCAGAGACCACTTATAGGTCAGCTTTTCATGGCAATACATAATTCTCATACTCTACAAACTTAATTGGTTACTTGCTTGTTAATTAGGGTCAGCGGCCCCGAGGGAGATAATCACAGCTGATATACATTAATTTACACTGGGGACATTACCAGATTATACTTCAATTAGCAAAATTTCCACCTTCAATTTTCTTTTTTTTCCATCCTTAATAGATATTTCCTTTTCATATTTTTTTTTTAATAAAATTAACTGTGAATCTAAGAAAAAAGCTCTATACTGATAAAAGTCTGACATTCATAATTAAAGATGGTCCAAAGTAATATATTCTGAAGTCCTCAAGTGTCTGGATGAAACTTCTGAAAATGACTTACTCTTCTACTGTCATTTCAGTTCTACATAAAGGTGTTCTCCTGAGGGTCTTCACTGAACTGAACCATAGGCTCTCTTCTTGCAACCTGATCCATAGGTTCTCCTCCATACTAAATCATGGGATGTCCACTCAACTGAACCATAAATTCTCCCCCAAACTGACCCATAGATTCTTCACTGAACTGAACCATAGGCTCGCTTGCAACCTGATCCATAGGTTCTCCTCCACACTAAACCATAGGATGTCCACTCAACTGAACCATAAATTCTCCCCCAAACTGACCCATAGATTCTCCACCGAACTGAACCATAGGCTCGCTTGCAACCTGATCCATAGGTTCTCCTCCACACTAAATCACAGGATGTCCACTCAACTGAACCATAAATTCTCCCCCAAACTGACCCATAGAGTCTGCACTGAACTGAACCATAGGCTCGCTTGCAACCTAAACCATAGGCTTTAATGGACTGATCTAGAGGTTCTCCTCCATACTAAATCATAGGCTCACCACCTAACTGAACCATAAATTCTCCCCCAAACTGACCCATAGAGTCTCCACCTAACTGAACTATAGGTTCTCTTGCAACCTGATCCATAAGTTCTTCTCCATACTAAATCATAGGATGTCCACCCAACTGAACCATAAAATCTCCCCAAAACTGAAACATAGAGTCTCCACTGAACTGAACCATAGGCTCTCTTGCAACCTGAACCATTGGCTTTAATGGACTGATCTAGAGGTTCTCCTCCATACTAAATCATAGGCTCACCACCCAACTGAACCATAAATTCTCCCCCAAACTGACCCATAGAGTCTCCACCTAACTGAACTATAGGTTCTCTTGCAACCTGATGCATACGTTTTTCTCCATACTAAATAATAGGATGTCCACCCAATTGAACCATAAAATCTCCCCAAAACTGAAACATAGAGTCTCCACTGAACTGAACCATAGGCTCTCTTGCAACCTGAACCATTGGCTTTAATGGACTGATCTAGAGGTTCTCCTCCATACTAAATCATAGGATCTCCACTCAACTGAACCATAAATTCTCCCCCAAACTGAACCACAGAGTCTCCACTGAACTAAACCATAGGTTTGCGTCAAAACTGAACCATAGGCTCTCCACTGAAATGAACCATAGGTTCTCTGAACCTTAGTATCTCCATTGAACTGAACCACAAATTTTTCCCCAAAATGAACCATAGTCTCCACTGAACTGAAATATAGGTTCTCCTCCAAATGGAATCATAGGGGCTCCACTGAATAGAACCATGGGTTATCTGCCAAACTGAACTGTAGGGTCTCCACTGAACTGAACCATAAATTCTCCCCCAAACTGACCCATAGAGTCTCCACTGCACTGAACCATAGATTCGCTTGCAACCTGAACCATAGTCTCTAAAGGACTGATCTAGAGGTTCTCCTTCACATTAAATCAAAGGATCTCCACTCAATTGTACCATAAATTCTCCCCCAAACTGAACAGAGTATCAACTGAACTAAATTATAGGTTTGCGCAGAAACTGAACCATAGGATTTCCACTGATATGGACCATAGAAAAATTGAACCTTAGTATGTTCATTGAATACATCATACATCCTTTATGGAACTGGACAATATAGTTTCTGTTGAAGTGATCTATAGGCCCTCAATTAAGTAAACCATAAGGTCTCTACGGGGCTATAAACCGTAATAGGCTATCCGCTGTGTTAGTACTTTACTTTACTCCTGTCACAGACCTCCCCGGGGTGGGGGAGAGGGGGTGTTAGACCAGGGCTGTTCAGGAATTAGGGCTCCGCTGGCGGTCCAGATCTGGCTACCATCAAGCCTACCTCTGGAATAAGAGACAGTTTAGGGCCCCTAGTCTGAAGGCCAGTCTACTCATGGTTACCGGGTCATACCCATGACAGATCTACACTGATCTAGAACACAGAGTTTCTACTGAACTAAACCATAAGATCTCTGAAGAAGGAAACCATAGGATATCCACTGAACTATACCATTGGATCTTCATTGAAGGCTAAGACACATACTAAACTAATCCATAGGTCGTCCAATGGCCAAAACTAAACCAATTTTCCTTTTGCTAAGGCGAATGTACTTTTTGCCCATACTCTGATTTCTACATCTGTCTCTGTAAGTCTTTCTGAGACTATGAAATATTATTATTGAACCAGGAATCTCAGGATGAACATGACAATTAGGTTTTCTCTTTACAGACGGGTGTTCTAAACCCATGAAGAACATTAGTTATGATAAACATGGCGTCTACAATCTACGGGAGGTCCTTGGCCTAACTCTTGAAAGGTGGCCGGAACCTCAAACCGGAATTACCAGATGGCTTTAAAGTGTAAATGTCACACAAGATGGAAAGGCTTTATTTTTAGGCAAAAATACATCCCATAAATGTTTATTACCATCAGTATAATGAGGTTAGTGGGTTTTGAGCATGCACACATATTTCCCAGCCACCACTATTATAATGGAGCAGCTGTCAAATGTACTAACAGTAATTGATATTAAAATACATTTAACCATGTGACTGTAAGCTCCACATTCAACCGCGTCCATGCTGCCATCTGCAGATTTTGGCGTCATTAAGCGCAGACTATGGATTCTACCGTTCTGCTGTAAAAATTCAATATTCAAAATACTAAGTACTGTCACATTTCTTTTTACTGTACTCAAGGGCTAGTTTATGAAAAGCCATGAAAACAAATGCATTTTGCAAACCCATAAAACCATAATGGAGACAGCATCTAGTAAATTAAATGCTTCAGAAAAGAAAAATAAGCGCGGTAATGGCCTTCACAAGCATTGAGAGGGTTTGTGGGCTCATAAATCAAATATTTCACTCATTAAAACAAATGTACCAATTCACGCCATTAGCTAAAGGACACATGTCATGTACTGAGTTTGTAAAGAGCAACTGGTCCAAACCTTGGGTGAAAGTCTTCATAGTTTCCTGCCTTAAATGTACATTATAGCCTACAAACGATCTTCCATTTTGATAGGAGAGGGTGAGGATACAATTTGAGGTGTCTTGGTCAGACTCAGTTCCAATAAACCAACTAATTCAACTACCTATCGTGTATCTTGCATCTCTTAGCACTTCAATTCTCCTTCTATATTTTTGTCCTTCCATTAGCTGTCAAATACTTCCCATTTTGGTTAGGTACTTCCTGTATTAGTGAGTTACTTCCCATTTTGGTTAGTTACTTCCTTTATTAGTGAGTTACTTCCCATTTTGGTTAGGTACTTCCTGTATTAGCGAGTTACTTCCCATTTTGGTTAGGTACTTCCTGTATTAGTGAGTTACTTCCCATTTTGGTTAAGTACTTCCTTTATTAGTGAGTTACTTCCCATTTTGGTTAGGTACTTCCTGTATTAGTGAGTTACTTCCCATTTTGGTTAGTTACTTCCTTTATTAGTGAGTTACTTCCCATTTTGGTAAGGTACTTCCTGTATTAGCGAGTTACTTCCCATTTTGGTTAGGTACTTCCTGTATTAGTGAGTTACTTCCCATTTTGGTTAAGTACTTCCTTTATTAGTGAGTTACTTCCCATTTTGGTTAGGTACTTCCTGTATTAGCGAGTTACTTCCCATTTTGGTTAGGTACTTCCTGTATTAGTGAGTTACTTCCCATTTTGGTTAAGTACTTCCTTTATTAGTGAGTTACTTCCCATTTTGGTTAGGTACTTCCTGTATTAGCGAGTTACTTCCCATTTTGGTTAGGTACTTCCTGTATTAGTGAGTTACTTCCCATTTTGGTTAAGTACTTCCTTTATTAGTGAGTTACTTCCAATTTTGGTTAGGTACTTCCTGCATTAGTGATTTATTTACCGTTTTGGTTCAGTACTTCCTGTATTAGTGTCCTTCCCTTAGCTGTCAATTACTTCTCATTTTGGTTAGGTACTTCCTGTATTAGTGAGTTTTGTCCAATTTTGGTAAGGTACTTCTTGTATTAGTGAGTTACTTCCGGTATTGGTTAGGTACTTCCTGTATTAGGATTTATTTACCATTTTGGTTCACTACTTTTTGTATTAGTGTCCCCTCAGCTGTCAATTACTTCCCATTTTGGTTAGTTAATTCCTGTATCAGTGAGTTACTTCCCATTATTATTAGGTACTTCCTGTATTACTGAATTACTTCCCGTTTTGGTTAGGTACTTCCTGTATTAGTGAGTTACTGCCTATATTGGTTAGGTACTTCTTGTATTAGTGAATTACTTCCCATTTTGATTCAGGACTTCCTGTATTAGTGAGTTACTTCCCATTTTAGTTAGGTACTTCCTATATTAGTATGTTGCTTCTCATTTTGGCTAGGTACATCCTGTATTACTGAGCTACTTTCCATTTTGGCTAGATACTTCCTTCATTACTGTGTTACTACCCGTTTTGGTTCAGTACTGCCTGTATTAGAGAGCTACTTCCTGTTTTGGTTAGGCACTTCCTGTATTACTTCCCGTTTTGGTTAGGTACTTCCTGTATTAGTGACTTTACATTTTGTTTCGGTACTTTCTGTATCAGTGAGCTACTTCCTGTTTTGGTTTGGAACTTCCTATATTGGTGAGGTATTTCCTGTTTGGGTGAGGTACATGTTATGTTAGTGAAATACTTCCTGTAATGATAAAATATTTCCTGCTTTGGTAAGGAAATTCCTCTTTTGGTGTGTTACTTCCTATAATGGTGAGTTACTTCCCACTTTGGTGAGGTAAAAACTGTATTTTTTAAATACTTTCTGTTTTGATGGGATACTTATTGTATTGGTGACATACTTCCTGTAATGATAAAGCACTTCCTGTTTTGGTAAGGAACTTCCTGTAGTGGTGAAGTCTCTCCTGTATTGATGAGGTCTCTTTCAGACCTAATACTTGTAATAAAACTAACTTTACGCATGAAGATTCTATTTCTACTTTTTTGCCTTGTCCTTAATTCTCAATTATCTACGGTGCTTGCTTTATTGACGAGGTACTTCCTGCATTGGTGAGGTACCTTCGGTATTGGTGACATGTTTCCTGTAACTTAAAAATAATCTGAAAAACCTTAGTATTCTCCTTTGAAAAAAAAAAAAATACACCATATGGCTTCAGAAATATGTTTTTCTGTTTAGTGCTTTTTATAACCTTTACTAGGAGGCATTTATCACTGAATCCTCTGAGGCGTGTCTCACAAGATCGTCAGGGGCGTATCTCACATGATCCTCAGGGGCATGTCTCACAGGGACCTCAGGGGCATGTCTCACAGGACGTGTCTCACAGGATCCTCAGGGGCATGTCTCACAGGTTCCTCAGGAGCATGTCTCACAGGATCCTCAGGGGTATGTCTCACAGGGACCTCAGGGGCATGTCTCACAGGACGCGTCTCACAGGATCCTCAGGGGCACGTCTCATAGGATCCTCAGGGGCATGTCACACAGGATCATCAGGAGTGTGTCTCACATGCTCCTCAGGGGCGTATCACACAGGATCCTCAGGGGGTGTCTCACAGGATCCTCAGGGGCGTGTCTCACATGATCTTCAGGGGCGTGTCTCACATGATCCTCAGAGGTATGTCTCACAGGACTCGTCTCACAGGATCCTCAGGGGCATACCTCACAGGATCCTCAGGTGCATGTCTCACAGGATCCTCAGGGGCATGTCTCAATGGATCCTCAGGTGCATGTCTCACAGGATCCTCGGGGGCATGTATCACAGGATTCTCAGGGGCGTGTCTTTAGGTTGCTCTGAAGAAATACCCTGTGAGCCACGCCCCTTTAGTAAAGACCATACAAATTATTGCTAAATAAAAACACCCGTATTTCTGGAACAATATGACAGGTTTAAGGCAAAATAATAATAAAAAACTCGGAATACTCAAGGGAACAGCAGGAATAAAATATAAGCAAAAACTGGTCACTTTTACATTCTGACAGTACCTATTTAAAGGTCAACTTCACCATTCTGTACTTTGTGCCTTTATTCCATATTTCACAGATATCGCCAACCAGCACTGTATCCGTCTCCGCAACACATTCTCCCTTATCTGTAATTCCATCTAGCATAAAAATGCTTAAAAAATTAACGTTCCCCCTCAACATATGTTGTTTACCTACAATGATATATTTGAAAACCAAATATTTGCATAAATGTTTAATCTGTACAAATCCGCACGTGCTCTAATAAGCCGTCTGAGCGGATGTAAAATTGTGTCTTTTGCTGCGTCGTGAATACACAGTGTAGTCGACGGACTGTATATTTAACAAGAACAAATATGAATATGAAATAAATTAAAAGGTTGGCGGAGAGAACTGAAGAAATGCTGCGCAACAATTTTACAGAAAAGATTCCATATGTGACACTGTTACGTTTCCTCCTATAAAAGTAGGGGTTTTTTTGCACTGCCCCTTTTCGGGCATTCAAGAAAGCAGTCTACAGATGATTCTTAAGTTGAACTTAAAATCTTGGGTAGTTTGGCTCATAAATAGTGATGGGTGGACCCGCAGATTCCCGGGATTGACGGGTCCAATCGGGTTTAAAAAAAAAATCCGGTTCGGGCCCGGAATTGATCCCAGATATCTGGCCGGACACCAACTCCCATATAAGTCTATCGGGACCCGAATCAGGTTCTTAAAAACCTCAGGTGAGGTCACTCAGTTCAATGAGGTCATCTGAGGTCAGGTTACCTGCGATCACAGGTGGAGGACTGTGACAGGTCTGTCAGTTTCTGCCTGTAGCTCACAATGGGAGGTCATTTTCTATGCCCGCACACTGTCACTTCAGATATAGCAGTGCTGGAATCGTTGTGGGACATTATGTGGCCCTGAGATTTTGGGGTTAATAAATGCATGGAAGAAAGTTGCGTTTTTGTCTTTTATTTCAAATAAAGAATTTTTCTGGTGTTTGTTTTTATTTCTTTTCACTTACAGACTAGTAATGGGGGGGGTCTCATAGACGCCTCCTACTACTAATCTAGGGCTTAGTGGCAGCTGTGTGCTGTCATTAACCCCTTATTACCCCCATTGCCACCACACCAGGGCAATCGTAAAGAGCTGAGGTCATCTGAGGTCAGGTTACCTGCGATCACAGGTGGAGGACTGTGGGAACCTCCAGCTGTGACTGCGAATAACCTGAGTGACATCACTGCTCATAGCTGCAGGTCTGACAGTCTCTGTCTGTAGCTCACAATGGGAGGTCATTTTCTATGCCCGCACACTGTCACTTCAGATATAGCAGAGCTAGAACCGTTGTGGGACATTATGTGGCCCTGAGATTTGGGGGTTAATAAATGCATGGAAGATGGTTGGGTTTTTGTCTTTTATTTCAAATAAAGAATTTTTCTGGTGTTTGTTTTTATTTCTTTTCACTTACAGACTAGTAATGGGGGGGTCTCATAGACGCTCTCACTACTAATCTAGGGCTTAGTGGCAGCTGTGAGCTGTCATTAACCCCTTATTACCCCCATTGCCACCACACCAGGGCAATCAGGAAGAGCTGGGTAAAGTTCCGAGATTGTCGAATCTAATGAATGTGACAATTCTGGGCGGTTGAGAGCTGCTATTTTTAGGCTGCGGGAGCTTAATAACCATGGACTTCCCCAGCCTGAGAATACCAGCTCTCAGCTGTTGGCTTTATCATGTCTGGGTATCTAAATCTGGGGGAGACCGCATGCCATTTTTAAAAATTATTTATTTAAATAGTTGAAAAACAAAAAGCCGCCTGCGGTTCTTCTTATATTGATACACAGCCAAGATAACGTGCACGGCACCGGGCTATAGCCTGTAGCCGTTTGCTTTATCATGGCTGGGTATCATAATATGGGGGGACCCTACGCCAATTTTTAATTTATTTATTTTTACACCAATCTAGAGGCAGACAGCGTGTGTGATTGGTTGCAGTCAGACACGCTGTCACAGAGGCTGAGGGCACTGTCTTACTGCATCTAATCAGAGACATGGAGATTACCAGTGGACACGGGAAGCAGTGAATATGCATGAAGATAATGAGCAGCCCGGGAAGCAGATTGAGAGGCCCCGGAAGAAGTGTACAGCCGCGGTGATCAGTAAATATAAAGCGCTTGCTTTATTCTTATTTTTTGTTGTTTTTTTTTTTTAAAAAAAAAAATTGTATCATTTGGGTTCCCTCAGAACTCCGCAGTAGATGCTCAGGTTCTTTGGAACCCGCGCAGATCTGGACTTTTACAGTCCGGGTCCGCCCATCACTACTAATAAATGTATATGAAGCAACATTATCAAAATGGGATTAGGAGTTATATGTATTTTAGACACATTTCTCTTCCACCTGATGGCCCCTGGACCCTTTAGGAGGGGAACACATAGCATTACTATGCACCATGTTGTTCCTCTTCTGAACAGGTTACATGGCATGAAGGCTTTCCCAACATTTTCTGTCTCCATGTCCTGGGCCAACTTGCCCAGGGCATGATGGTTGGTCAAATTAAAGAACCAGTTGTGGACCATTACTAGCGATGGTCTATGACTAGTATTTGTAGTTTTGTTTCTCAACAAAAAGTGTCACATGTGTCTTCCATCCTTGAGATATTGGTGACGGTTCTGGGATCGGAGCTCCACATTAACTTGTGAGGCTCTATATATTAAATGTATTTGCTTTTTGTTGGTGCAGCAAGGGTTAAAGTTATTTTCCCTGCTAGTAGCTCCTGATTAATTTACCCCATGTGCAGCCGGTTTGTGACCACTCACATCTCCTTGAAATAGTCACATAATCCATCACCTGATGCTGGCAATAGGAGAGAGGAAGCCTTTAGGAGCTGGTGGAGCGCTGCTGTTTTTTGAGCTGTGTTGCCTGCAGCCTTGGTGTTTGCCTGCTGCCTTTTAGTTTGAATGTATCCTGTTGTATATTTTTCCCTATCTGTCTACCTAACCTTGTGTTTTATTAGTACAGTGGTGAGTCTAGTGCATTCGCCGGCCTACTCACTAGTTTGGGTGAGCACAGGGCAAGTGAGGGCCTAAGCACATGATCGGCGACAGGATGAAAAAACCTGTATAGGGACGTTAAGGAGTGCAGGGTACAGCCTCAAGTGAGCGCATAAGTCTACCCCGCTCCACTCTACTTAGTCTCAGAGCCCACCGTTGTATTCTTGGTGTACCCTGTTTATTACAGCACTTGCTGGGGGTTCTTGTATCACTGGTGGAACCCCGATAATCACAGAGTGACAGGAAGTGCACAGAGGGCTTTGTTTCTGTACAGGAAGAAGGGGAGAGTCTTTGTCTCCACAAAAAGTGGCAGCAGGTCTTTTCTTTCTACAGGACATTAGGGTGGTGTCTTTGTCTCTCCACAGGACGCAGGGGTGGTGTCTTTGTCTCTCTACAGGAAGTAGGGGTGGTGTCTTTATGTACAGGAAGTAGGGGTGGTGTCTGTTTCTCTACAGGAAATTGGGATGGTGTCTTTGTCTCTCTACAGGAAGTATGGGTGGTGTCTTTGTCTCTCTACAGGAAGTAGGAGTGGTGTTTTTCTTTCTCCACAGGAAGTATGGGTGGTGTCTTTGTCTCTCTACAGGACGTAGGGGTGGTGTCTTTGTTTCTCTACAGGAAATAGGGGTGGTGTCTTTGTCTCTCTACAGGAAGTAGGGGTGGTGTCTTTGTTTCTCTACAGGAAATAGGGGTGGTGTCTTTGTCTCTCTACAGGAAGTAGGGGTGGTGTCTTTGTTTCTCTACAGGAAATAGGGGTGGTGTCTTTATCTCTCTACAGGAAGTAGGGGTGGTGTCTTTGTCTCTCTACAGGAAGTAGTGGTGGTGTTTTTGTCTCTACAGGAAGTAGGGGTGGTGTTTTTGTTTCTCTACAGGAAGTGGGGTGGTGTCTTTGTTTCTCTACTGGAAGTAGGGGTGGTGTCTTTGTCTCTCTACAGGAAGTAGGGGTGGTGTCTTTGTCTCTCTACAGGAAGTAGGGGTGGTGTCTTTCTTTCTCCACAGGAAGTAGGGGTGGTGTCTTTGTCTCTCTACAAGAAATAGGGGTGGTGTCTTTGTTTCTCTACAGGAAATAGGGGTGGTGTCTTTGTCTCTCTACAGGAAGTAGGGGTGGTGTCTTTGTCTCTCTACAGGAAGTAGGGGTGGTGTCTTTGTCTCTCTACAGGAAGTAGGGGTGGTGTCTTTGTCTCTCTACAGGAAGTAGGGGTGGTGTCTTTGTCTCTCTACAGGAAGTAGGGGTGGTGTCTTTGTCTCTCTACAGGAAGTAGTGGTGGTGTCTTTGTCTCTCTACAGGAAGTAGTGGTGGTGTTTTTGTCTCTACAGGAAGTAGGGGTGGTGTTTTTGTTTCTCTACAGGAAGTGGGGTGGTGTCTTTGTCTCTCTACAGAAAGTAGGGGTGGTGTCTTTCTTTCTCCACAGGAAGTAGGGGTGGTGTCTTTGTCTCTCTACAGGCAGTAGGGGCGGTGTCTTACTTTCTCCACAGGAAGTAGGGGTGGTGTCTTTGTTTCTCTACAGAAAGTGGGATAGAGTCTTTGTCTCTCTACAGGAAGGTGGGGATGGTGTCTTTGTTTCTCTACTGGAAGTAGGGGTGGTGTCTTTGTCTCTCTACAGGAAGTAGTGGTGGTGTTTTTGTCTCTACAGGAAGTAGGGGTGGTGTTTTTGTTTCTCTACATTAAGTGGGGTGGTGTCTTTGTCTCTCTACAGGAAGTAGGGGTGGTGTCTTTGTCTCTCTACAGGAAGTAGGGGTGGTGTCTTTGTCTCTCTACAGGAAGTAGGGGTGGTGTCTTTGTCTCTCTACAGGAAGTAGGGGTGGTGTCTTTGTCTCTCTACAGGAAGTAGTGGTGGTGTCTTTGTCTCTCTACAGGAAGTAGTGGTGGTGTTTTTGTCTCTACAGGAAGTAGGGGTGGTGTTTTTGTTTCTCTACAGGAAGTGGGGTGGTGTCTTTGTCTCTCTACAGGAAGTAGGGGTGGTGTCTTTCTTTCTCCACAGGAAGTAGGGGTGGTGTCTTTGTCTCTCTACAGGCAGTAGGGGCGGTGTCTTACTTTCTCCACAGGAAGTAGGGGTGGTGTCTTTGTTTCTCTACAGAAAGTGGGATAGAGTCTTTGTCTCTCTACAGGAAGGTGGGGATGGTGTCTTTGTTTCTCTACTGGAAGTAGGGGTGGTGTCTTTATCTCTCTACAGGAAGTAGTGGTGGTGTTTTTGTCTCTACAGGAAGTAGGGGTGGTGTTTTTGTTTCTCTACAGGAAGTGGGGTGGTGTCTTTGTCTCTCTACAGGAAGTAGGGGTGGTGTCTTTCTTTCTCCACAGGAAGTAGGGGTGGTGTCTTTGTCTCTCTACAGGCAGTAGGGGCGGTGTCTTACTTTCTCCACAGGAAGTAGGGGTGGTGTCTTTGTTTCTCTGCAGGAAGTAGGGGTGGTGTATTTGTCTCTCTACAGGCAGTAGGGGCGGTGTCTTACTTTCTTCACAGGAAGTAGGGGTGGTGTCTTTGTTTCTCTGCAGGAAGTGAGATGGTGTCTTTGTCTCTCTACAGGAAGGTGGGGGTGGTGTCTGTTTCTCTACAGGCAGTAGAGGTGGTGTCTTACTTTCTCCACAGGAAGTAGGGGTGGTGTCTTTGTTTCTCTACAGGAAGTGGGATGGAGTCTTTGTCTCTCTACAGGAAGGTGGGGGTGGTGTCTGTTTCTCTACTGGAAGTAGGGGTGGTGTCTTTGTTTCTCTACAGGAAGTAGGGATGGTTTCTTTATCTATGTACAGGAAGTAGGGGTGGTGTCTGTTTCTCTACAGGAAGTTGGGATAGTGTCTTTGTTTCTCTACAGGAAGTAGAGCTGGTGTCTTTGTCTCTCTACAGGAAGTGGGGTGGTGTCTTTGTTTCTCTACTGGAAATAGGGATGGTTTCTTTATCTATGTACAGGAAGTAGGGGTGGTGTCTGTTTCTCTACAGGAAGTTGGGATGGTGTCTTTGTCTCTCTACAGGAAGTGGGGTGGTGTCTTTGTCTCTCTACAGGAAGGTGGGGGTGGTGTCTGTTTCTCTACTGGAAGTACTGGAAGTAGGGGTGGTGTCTTTCTTTCTCCACAGGAAGTAGGGGTGGTGTCTTTGTCTCTCTACAGGAAGGTGGGGGTGGTGTCTGTTTCTCTACTGGAAGTACTGGAAGTAGGGGTGGTGTCTTTGTTTCTCTACAGGAAGTAGGGATGGTGTCTTTATCTATGTACAGGAAGTAGGGGTGGTGTCTGTTTCTCTACAGGAAGTTGGGATAGTGTCTTTGTTTCTCTACAGGAAGTAGAGCTGGTGTCTTTGTCTCTCTACAGGAAGTGGGGTGGTGTCTTTGTTTCTCTACTGGAAGTAGGGATGGTTTCTTTATCTATGTACAGGAAGTAGGGGTGGTGTCTGTTTCTCTACAGGAAGTTGGGATGGTGTCTTTGTCTCTCTACAGGAAGTGGGGGTGGTGTCTTTGTCTCTCTACAGGAAGTGGGGGTGGTGTCTTTCTTTCTCCACAGGAAGTAGGGGTGGTGTCTTTGTTTCTCTGCAGGAAGTGAGATGGTGTCTTTGTCTCTCTACAGGCAGTAGAGGTGGTGTCTTACTTTCTCCACAGGAAGTAGGGGTGGTGTCTTTGTTTCTCTACAGGAAGTGGGATGGAGTCTTTGTCTCTCTACAGGAAGGTGGGGGTGGTGTCTGTTTCTCTACTGGAAGTAGGGGTGGTGTCTGTCTCTCTACAGGAAGTTGGGATGGTGTCTTTGTTTCTCTACAGGAAATAGAGCTGGTGTCTTTGTCTCTCTACAAGAAGTGGGGTGGTGTCTTTGTCTCTCTACAGGAAGTAGGGGTGGTGTCTTTCTTTCTCCACAGGAAGTAGGGGTGGTGTCTTTGTCTCTCTACAGGAAATAGGGGTGGTGTCTTTGTCTCTCTACAGGAAGCAGTGGTGGTGTTTTTGTCTCTACAGGAAGTAGGGGTGGTGTTTTTGGTTCTCTACAGGAAGTAGGGGTGGTGTCTTTGTCTCTACAGGAAATAGGGGTGGTGTCTTTGTCTCTCTAAAAGAAGTAAAGGTGGCGTCTTTGTCTCTCTACAGGAAGTAGGGGTGGTGTTTTTGTTTCTCTACAGGAAGTGGGGTGGTGTCTTTGTCTCTCTACAGGAAGTAGGGGTGGTGTCTTTCTTTCTCCACAGGAAGTAGGGGTGGTGTCTTTGTCTCTCTACAGGCAGTAGGGGCGGTGTCTTACTTTCTCCACAGGAAGTAGGGGTGGTGTCTTTGTTTCTCTGCAGGAAGTAGGGGTGGTGTATTTGTCTCTCTACAGGCAGTAGGGGCGGTGTCTTACTTTCTTCACAGGAAGTAGGGGTGGTGTCTTTGTTTCTCTGCAGGAAGTGAGATGGTGTCTTTGTCTCTCTACAGGAAGGTGGGGGTGGTGTCTGTTTCTCTACAGGCAGTAGAGGTGGTGTCTTACTTTCTCCACAGGAAGTAGGGGTGGTGTCTTTGTTTCTCTACAGGAAGTGGGATGGAGTCTTTGTCTCTCTACAGGAAGGTGGGGGTGGTGTCTGTTTCTCTACTGGAAGTAGGGGTGGTGTCTTTGTTTCTCTACAGGAAGTAGGGATGGTTTCTTTATCTATGTACAGGAAGTAGGGGTGGTGTCTGTTTCTCTACAGGAAGTTGGGATAGTGTCTTTGTTTCTCTACAGGAAGTAGAGCTGGTGTCTTTGTCTCTCTACAGGAAGTGGGGTGGTGTCTTTGTTTCTCTACTGGAAGTAGGGATGGTTTCTTTATCTATGTACAGGAAGTAGGGGTGGTGTCTGTTTCTCTACAGGAAGTTGGGATGGTGTCTTTGTCTCTCTACAGGAAGTGGGGTGGTGTCTTTGTCTCTCTACAGGAAGGTGGGGGTGGTGTCTGTTTCTCTACTGGAAGTACTGGAAGTAGGGGTGGTGTCTTTCTTTCTCCACAGGAAGTAGGGGTGGTGTCTTTGTCTCTCTACAGGAAGGTGGGGGTGGTGTCTGTTTCTCTACTGGAAGTACTGGAAGTAGGGGTGGTGTCTTTGTTTCTCTACAGGAAGTAGGGATGGTGTCTTTATCTATGTACAGGAAGTAGGGGTGGTGTCTGTTTCTCTACAGGAAGTTGGGATAGTGTCTTTGTTTCTCTACAGGAAGTAGAGCTGGTGTCTTTGTCTCTCTACAGGAAGTGGGGTGGTGTCTTTGTTTCTCTACTGGAAGTAGGGATGGTTTCTTTATCTATGTACAGGAAGTAGGGGTGGTGTCTGTTTCTCTACAGGAAGTTGGGATGGTGTCTTTGTCTCTCTACAGGAAGTGGGGGTGGTGTCTTTGTCTCTCTACAGGAAGTGGGGGTGGTGTCTTTCTTTCTCCACAGGAAGTAGGGGTGGTGTCTTTGTTTCTCTGCAGGAAGTGAGATGGTGTCTTTGTCTCTCTACAGGCAGTAGAGGTGGTGTCTTACTTTCTCCACAGGAAGTAGGGGTGGTGTCTTTGTTTCTCTACAGGAAGTGGGATGGAGTCTTTGTCTCTCTACAGGAAGGTGGGGGTGGTGTCTGTTTCTCTACTGGAAGTAGGGGTGGTGTCTGTCTCTCTACAGGAAGTTGGGATGGTGTCTTTGTTTCTCTACAGGAAATAGAGCTGGTGTCTTTGTCTCTCTACAAGAAGTGGGGTGGTGTCTTTGTCTCTCTACAGGAAGTAGGGGTGGTGTCTTTCTTTCTCCACAGGAAGTAGGGGTGGTGTCTTTGTCTCTCTACAGGAAATAGGGGTGGTGTCTTTGTCTCTCTACAGGAAGCAGTGGTGGTGTTTTTGTCTCTACAGGAAGTAGGGGTGGTGTTTTTGGTTCTCTACAGGAAGTAGGGGTGGTGTCTTTGTCTCTACAGGAAATAGGGGTGGTGTCTTTGTCTCTCTAAAAGAAGTAAAGGTGGCGTCTTTGTCTCTCTACAGGAAGTAGGGGTGGTGTATTTGTTTATCTACAAGAAGAAGGGGTGGTATTTATGCTTCTGTACAGGAAGTAGGGATGGTGTTTTTGTTTCTCTACAGGAGATGGGGGGTATTTGTCTCTCTATAGGACTTAGGGTAGGTCTTTTTCATATTACGGGAAGTAGTGGTGGGGACTTTGTTTCTCTTCAGGAAGTCAGAGTGGTTCTTTTCTTCTCAACAGGAGGTAGACGTGTTTTTGTTGCTGTACAAAAAGTAGGGTGGGTCTTTGCCTTTTTGAAGGAAATAGGGGGCAGATCTTTGTTTCTCAACAGGGAGTGGGGGGGTCTTAGTTTCTCTACATGAGGTGGGTGGGTTTTTGTCTCTCTACAGTAAGTTGGGTCTTTGTCTTTCTAAGTTAGGTGGTGGTGGGTCCTGGTTACTCAACAGTAAATTCGGGTGTGTCTTTTCTTCTCTACAGAAAGTAGGGTCAGGTCTTTATCTGTTTACAGGAGTTGGGGTGGGTTTCTGTCTCTCTACAGGCAGTTGGATCGGGTCTTCGTTTCCCTGCTCCTGCTCAATGTCAAACTGCATTCAAACACAACAGCAAGGCCTTGTGAACAAGCTACTGGACAAAGGCAGAAGAAATCCATGCTAAGAACTTGGAGAAAGGAAGTTCCAGCTCCTGTAGTGCTGGAAGAATGCTAATAAAGAGGAATTTTATAAATGAATGACAAGAATGAGAATATGGACAACTCTAGGACAAAATACCCTTTCTTATGGGGGATGAGAGAAGCAAGACCACATTATTTAGAAATTTTGATCAAAAAGAGAGGTACAGCTAAATATTTAAAAAAAAAAAAATCCACAAAGCACAGAACTGGTTAAAAAAAATAAAAAATAAAAGTCACATGACAAAAGAAAATGCCACAAATGATTGAATTCCAAAGTCATTACTCCCCCAGTTCACGAAACACGGGTGAATCTCTCACGGAAATTGAAACAATCCAAGAAGTATTTAGCGTGACCATCTCTAGTGTAATCAAGCATGGTTCGGCGATGAGGCAAGCGCCTGGTGAAGCAGCTGTGATTGTCGGGGATGTCACCGCAACTCTACACCCAGCTATGATATAAAATATAGAAGATCAACCGAGCAGAAACCCAGGGACTTCCAAAAAGATCAATCAGCAGCTCGAGTTATGTTCACGGAGCTCAAGTTTGTAGTGTGAAATGGTATTTGTGCTTTAATTCGTGCACTGTAAGGCGGAAAGGTGGAACGGCACCGGACACAGATGGACAAATGTTGGTGGTCATCATACATTCCGATATAGGAAAAAATTTGCCCCGTTTTACACCACCAGCAACAAAAATGCGGAAAATATAATGTGACCAGTTCTGCGGATATGAAACCTGTAGCACGTCCATTTATCCTGCGGATGTCATTGTGTGTCTTCTCGAGGAGGTCAACGGCAGAATGGTCCGGTAGTAATGGATGGTGAATGCATATTTTTTATATGGATTTTCAAGCAGCGTTCCTTGTAACATTCAGATTATGCTGCGGATTCCACCTTACGCATTGGAAAAAACAAATTCATAATGAAAATCCACACAAAGAATTGGCATGAATGTCAAAATCCGGTCAATTTATGTCACGTTAGGTACATGGATGTACCAAGCGAACGGCAAAAGGGAAGCCCTGCATCTAGGGAAGGGGGAGATGACCAAACCTACTGCTGGCCCCTGGGGTCCCTCACCACCCTAGATAGGTTCCGCACCTATGCGCTGAGCCGGATACCTGACCCTAGGTATCCCTAGTGCTGACCCTAAATAGGGAACGGGTGGGATCAGCTCTTCATCAACCCCACTAACCACTATAGAAGACACAAGGGGGACAATGCATGAACTACTTATCTACAGATGACACAGGTAGAAGTTCAGGAAAGTTTCAGTAATGATACCACAGAGAAGTACAAGCCACCTGCTTGCAACCAGAGCTTGAATTAACTGAATAATATCACCAGCTCCAGTCCTGGGAAGAAGGGAGCATTATCATTATTATTATTATTATTATTAATAATAATAATATTTATTTATAGAGCACCATTGATTCCATGGTGCTGTACATGAGAAGGGATTACATACGAAATACATATACAAGTTACAATAGACAGACTGGTACAGAGGGAAGAGGACCGTGCCCTTGCGGGCTTACATTCTATAGGATAATGGGGAGGAAACGGTAGATGGGGTGGTGGTGAGGAAGCAGCTCCGGTGGTGGTGAGGGGGCAGTTCCGGCGGTGGTGAGGAGGCAGCTCCGGTGGTGGTGAGGCAGCAGCTCAGGGGGTGGTGAGGCGGCAGTTCCGGTGGTGGTGAGGCGGCAGCTCAGGGGGTGGTGAGGCGGCAGCTCTGGCGGTGGTGAGGCGGCAGCTCCGGTGGTGGTGAGGCCTCAGCTTCGGCGGTGGTGAGGCCGCAGCTCCGGCGGTGGTGAGGCGGCAGCTCCGGTGGTGAGGTGGCAGCTCCGGCGGCGGTGAGGCGGCAGCTTCGGGGGTGGTGAGGCGGCAGATCCGGTGGTGGTGAGGTGGCAGCTCCGGAGGTGGTGAGGCGGTGGGGATCATTGGAGACTGTAGGCATTTTAAGCACATGGAGAATGCTGATAATCAGCAGCTGGATAGAAGGAGCGCACTGCTCTGTCTTAAAGGGGAAAAGATGCAAACCCAGCAGGAAAGCTACCTATACCAATGAATACTGACAGCAGGAACAATAGAAAGTCAGGGAGCATTTTGCGCAGCCAAACACTGTGACCTTCTATTGCCAGACACCACATAACTGTTTGTCACCAGAGACATCAAGTATTGGATCTGCATACTTAGGGCCACATTCTGACTAGACATTGCTCAATTCACTGGTATTGAATGAAGCCAAGCACGTCTAGTAGGCACATGACGGAATGTATGCAAAATCATATACTTGCCGTCAAGCACACACCTGCTGCCGAGAGTAGCTAGAGTTGAGCAAAATGTTTTCCACCGGACACGTGGAGTGTGATGTCATGTTACCATCAAGCCGCGATGGTACTGACTAATCAAATGAGGATGCCAGTAGGTAGGTGGTCGTCGAAGGGTGCTGGTACGGTGGACGCAGACTATCCGCGTTGTCTTCGTTCAGCCCTCGCAGCAGTCAATAAGCATAGACAGGCAAAATCCATAGATCACAGCTCAATCTGCTATAACTATGTTCACAATTCCCCCATAAATACAGACCTGTACCCGGTAGGGGATAGAAAGTTACAACGCAGCTGTCCAAATAGATGTGCTACTTCCACTACGAATGCTCGCTCTTTGACGTCCCAACGTACAAAAGTGATTCACATTAAAAAGATATATATTATATATAAATATATACATCGAGTATAACTCATTCCCTTCTCTCTGTAAAATGAGATTTTATATTATACCATTGGCGAAGTCGCGGATTTATTATAAGAGGGAATTCGCCTCTCTACGACCCCACCGGGCTGTGATGAGTATGGAAAGGTCTGTTTTTAGAGAGTGTATGGCACATGCGGGGATATAGAGTTGCCCTGATCCTTAAGGAATTTGTTACCTTATATCGGCATTTATATGGCTTTTTATGACTTATGCCAAAGCGGAAAATACAGCGTTCTACCGGTTGTCTGCTATTCTTTAAGTATTGCCAGCAAAAGTTGTGTCGCTATTAGACCCCAGCATACTGGTCTGTATACTGCTCTTTTATATGACTTTTTACTGTTTTTAGCCCCAATGTTCCCTTAAATAAAGCATTTACATTTTGTTTATTGATCCCATAGAATATGATCCATCATCTGGTCCTATTATGTTTTCGTTCACTCGCTTATAAAAATAGTATACAGTAAGCGAAGGGAGCACGACAAACAAAATCTGATACACCTTTTAAGTTCCTGACTGAATGATAAGCCTTCTAGTTTAGATAAGGGGAGGAAATATATTTAAAAGGTCACTGTCAACTCAACTTTAGTGGTGGTGGTTGGAGCATTACTGGGAAAGAGGGGCAGCCCCCCAGAAACTACCCCTCTGTATATCATTTTCCACACACTACAATGACTACTAGATGATCACAGAGGTGAGTTTTGGGCCACAATGACTACTAGATGTTTGCAGAGGTGAGTTTTGGGCCACAATGACTATTAGATGATCGCAGAGGTGAGTTTTGGGCCACAATAACTAGTAGATGATCGCAGAGGTGAGTTTTGGGGCACAATGATTACTAGATGATCGGAGAGGTGAGTTTTGGGCTACAATGACTACTAGATGATCGCAGAGGTGAGTTGTGGGCCACAATGACTACTAGATGATCCCAGAGGTGAGTTTTGGGTCACAATCACTACTAGATGATCGCAGAGGTGAGTTTTGGGCTACAATGACTACTAGATGATCGCAGAGGTGAGTTTTGGGCCACAATGACTACTAGATGATCGCAGAGGTGAGTTTTGGGCTACAATGACTACCAGATGATCACAGAGGTGAGTTTTGGGCCACAATGACTACTATATGATCACGGAGGTGAGTTTTGGGTCACAATGACTACTAGATGATCGCAGAGGGGAGTTGTGGGCTACAATGACTACTAGATGATCACAGAGGTGAGTTTTGGGCCACAATGACTACTAGATGATCGCAGAGATGAGCTTTGGGCCACAATGACTAGTAGATGATCACAGAGGTGAGTTTTGGGCCACAATGACTACTAGATGATCACAGAGGTGAGTTTTGGGCCACAATGACTACTAGATGATCGCAGAGGTGAGTTTTGGGCCACAATGACTACTAGATGATCGCAGAGGTGACTTTTGGGGCACAATGACTACTAGATGATCGCAGAGGTGAGTTTTGGGCTACAATGACTACTAGATGATCGCAGAGGTGAGTTGTGGGCTACAATGACTACTAGATGATCGCAGAGGTGAGTTTTGGGCTACAATGACTACTAGATGATCGCAGAGGTGAGTTTTGGGCCACAATGACTACTAGATGATCACAGAGGTGAGTTTTGGGCCACAATGACTACTAGATGTTTGCAGAGGTGAGTTTTGGGCCACAATGACTACTAGATGATCGCAGAGGTGAGTTGTGGGCTACAATGACTACTAAAGGATCGCAGAGGTGAGTTGTGGGCTACAAACACTACTAGATGATCGCAGAGGTGAGTTTTGGGCCACAATGACTACTAGATGATCGCAGAGGTGAGTTTTGGGCCACAATGACTACTAGATGATCCCAGAGGTGAGTTTTGGGCTACAATCACTACTAGATGATCGCAGAGGTGAGTTTTGGGCTACAATGACTACTAGATGATCGCAGAGGTGAGTTTTGGGCCACAATGACTACTAGATGATCGCAGAGGTGAGTTTTGGGCTACAATGACTACTAGATGATCGCAGAGGTGAGTTGTGGGCTACAAACACTACCAGATGATCACGGAGGTGAGTTTTGGGTCACAATGACTACTAGATGATCGCAGAGGTGAGTTTTGGGTCACAATGACTACTAGATGACCGCAGAGGTGAGTTTTGGGCCACAATGGACCTTTGCCCTGGAATATCACAGCTCATTAATATTGGGTCGATATTTCGCTCGGACTAAAATCTACCCAGAAGCCAAAGACTAAGGGAAATTTCTCCACTCGGAACCATAAATAGCAAAGCTTTACCAACACAGTAGAACACATTCCGTATTCTGCGCGGCGGACATGGACGATCCCAGGATATGGATAATTTATTATAGCCTGTGCAATGCTTGTATCACATAGGAGCGCAGCGCATTCCTCATGATCTAATGATTAGTAGAGCCGAGCGGCCCGTGCGGCAGCTGAGGCGTTTACAAGAGCTGGCAATCTTCCCGAAACTTCTCTCTGCAAATTCTGCATGCAAATTAAATGAATTGTGATTTGCTTCATTAACTCAGAACTGATGTATTGCACCAGTCTGCCATTTTTGCAGACATACACACAAAGAAGAAAAAAAAAATCATGCTGAGGTTTTCAGGCTACAAATTCAGTATGGTTTTTTTTTTCCATTGTTTTTTTTTTTGTTACCAAAACTTAATTGGGATGAATGAGGATCCACGGTCGTAATTGGAAGGAGTCTTATGTGTAACAGCATCAAACGTTTAACGACGCTCAGATAAAAGACGCTAACGGGATGTCGAAGACAATTGACATATGTTTTAGGCGCCATCTAGTGGTGGTCAGTGAAGCTGCATAGACAGAATAGATTCCATATGGAAAATCCTCAGATAAAAAGTTCTCATTGGGCTCTAATTCCAGTGATAAAATAAAAGAAAAATTAGTTGTGATTAGTTCTCAATTCTGTACCTAAAGAGGTGCAGTGTCTCCTTGCCTCCTGCTACATCCTAAATAATACATTTGGTTGGTACTGTGTACATTTTAAAGAGGACCTCTCACCAGGTAACAAGTGGCCAGTTCTTTCTCTTATTTTATCCCTCAAGTTCCCCTGAGTATTCCTTTTTTTTCCTTTTTTAAAATCCGCCATACAGTCTCAGAGATATGGGGTCTTTTAATTAGTGAATTTTGGGAGTTATTAACTAAGGGGGTGTGGCTTAAAGTAGCTAAAGACACGCCCCAGAGGAGCCTGTTAAAAATTAGTTGTGATGGTAAAAAATGATCTACTGTGAATCATTTACCTAAAAGGGTGCAGTGTCTGCCTGATTTATCCTAAGTAATGCATTTGGTTGGTACAGTGTAAATTTTAAAGAGGACCTCTGACCAGGTAACAAGTGGCTAGTTCTTTCTCTTATTTTATTCCTGAAGTTCCACTGAGTATTCCTTTTTTTAAATCCGCCATACCATTCCAGAGTTATGGGGTGTTTTGATTAGTGCATTTTGGAGGGGTTATTCACAAAAGGGGTGTGGCTTAAATTATCTAAAGACACGCCCCAGAGGATCCTGTGTTAAAATTAAGGAAAAATTAGTTGTGATGATAAAAAAATATCTTCTGTCAATTCTTTACCTAAAGGGGTACAGTGTCTTTTTGCTTCCTGCTACATCTTAAGTAAAGCAATTGGTTACTACATTGTACATTTAAAGAAGACCTCTCACCAGGTAACAAGTGGCCACTTTTTTCTCTTATTTTATCCCTGAAGTTCCCCTGAGTATTCCTTTTTTTTTCCTTTTCCAAAACCATACAGTTCCAGAGATATGAGGTAATTTAATTAGTGTATTTTGTGGGCTATTTACTAAGGGGGTGTGGCTTAAAGTAGCTAAAGACATGCCCCAGAGGGTCCTGTGAAAAATTAGTACTAAATAATTGACATGTTTTAGGCGCCATCTAGTGGTGCTTGGTGAAACTGCATAGACAGAATAGATTCCATATGGAAAATCCTCAGATAAAAAAATTCTCATTGGGCTCTAGTTCCAGTGATAAAATAAAAGAAAAATTAGTTGTGATTAGTTGTCAATTCTGTACCTAAAGAGGTGCAGTGTCTTCTTGCCTCCTGTTACATCCTAAGTAATACATTTGGTTGGTACAGTGTACATTTTAAAGAGGACCTCTCACCAGGTAACACGTTTTTGAGTTATTTACTAAGAGGGAGTGGCTTAAAGTAGATAAAGACACGCCCCAGAGGACCCTGTGCAAAATTAGCAGTAAATACGGAAATAGACATATATTTAGGCGCCATCTAGTGGTGCTTGGTGAAGCTGCATAGACAGAATGGATTCCATATGGAAAATCCACAGATAAAAAGTTCTCATTGGGATCTATTTCAGGTGATAAAATTAAGGAAAAATTAGTTTATTTAGTGATCAATTCTGTACCTGAAGTGGTGCAGTGTCTGCCTATCGATCACCATGTTTAAAAGGAACCTGTCCCTTGCTCAAAAAAAAACTGAGCTAAACACCATCTGAAAATTCTTGATCTCCATACTTTATGCTTTTTTTCCGTTTTACGCTGCGTCGCTCCATTGCTGAGATATTGACATTTGTTTCTTCTGCAGAGCAATATGTGAAATCTCTGCGTTGCTGTTCAATTGGGCGTTTCTTCAGAGTCTTCTTTCACCTCTCCCAGATGCTGCCCATCACAGCTCATCAGCATCTTAGACTGATGCTAGGTCAACAATTGAGTTGTGATTGGCAGCATCTGGGATGGAGGCGTGTAAGTATACGCCCCCAGAGAAGATGGTGTAGAAACGAACACCCAGTTGAACTACAAGCAGAGATTTCACATAGTGAACTCCAAACAAATATGAATATCTCTGCAATGGAGCGACGCAGCGCAAAATGGAAAAAAGCGTCAGAATCAGGGGAGCACAAGGATTGTTACAGAGTATTTAGTGCAATTTTTTTAACAAGTGACAGACCCTCTTTAAAATGCCCTTTAAGGAATACAAAACCTGATAATTAATATTTAAAGGGGTTGTTTACATGGGATATAGATTGGTGATTTCAGCAGAGATCTGCAAAAATTGGAAGAACGGTGACTTTTATCCCCGTTAGAATGGAACATGGAGCAGCAGTGAAGATGCTTGACCTGCGCTCCATTAATTCCCTATACGGCATTTTCGAGCTGCCCTATAAAGAATGAATGGAGCGGTGATGAGGAATCTGACCTATCACTCCATTGGGAAACAAGGATATGCCGTAAGTTTCCAGTTTTGATGTTCGGTGCAGGTGCCTGCAATCAGACATCCATGGATCAACAAGTTATTACTCCTTTAAATTAAGCAGGAAGAATAGTTACCCTACATGATCCTGATATAGCCAGTCCTATAGAAAACACAGGTTGTAATCCTCTGCTGATCAATTCTATCCTCAGCAGGTGGTTAACTCAAGGCTCACCCCTTTAGTCTAGGAGGATGGCTTATTAATTTCTCCTCCTACTGCAGAAACAGCAGAGGGGGAGGCTCCCGCTGCAGTCAGTTTTCTTTTAACCACACACAGTACACTGAATAAAAGGTATACGCCTTGTCACTGGCTGTTGGGCTCTTCTGATCAATTCTATCCTCAGCAGGTGGTTAACTCAAGGCCCATCCCTTTAGTCTAGGAGGTGTGGTTTATTAATCTCTCCTCCTACTGCAGACACACCAGAGGGGGGAGGCTCCTGCTGCAGTCAGTTTTCTTTTAACCACACACAGTACACTGAATAAAAGGGATACGCCTTGTCACTGGCTGTTGGGCTCTCATAAATTGGCAAATTTCTGCTCTAAGTACCTACGTTTTTAACAGTTTCTATAGCAGCAATGCAGGAAGTACAATTATCCCCACTGTTAGTCTAAATGATCCAGATATAGAAATCAGCAGAAAACACAATGATTAATCCCCCACTAATCAATTATATCCTCAGCAGGTGGTTAACTGAAAACCCACCCCTTTAGCCTAGGAGGTGTGGCCTATGAAACTCTCCTCCTACTGCAGACACAGCAGAGGGGGAGGCTCCTGCTGCAGTCACTTTTCTTACAACCACATACAGAAAACTGAATTGAAGGGATATGCCTTGTCCCTGGCATTGGGCTCTCATGATTAATGCTATCCTCAGCAGGTGGTTAACTAGAGGCCCACCCCTTTAGTCTAGGAGGTGTGGCTTATTAATCTCTTCTCCTACTGCAGACACAGCAGAGGGGGGAGGCTCCTGCTGCAGTCACTTTTCTTACAACCACACACAGAACACTGAATAAAAGGGATACGCCTTGTCACTGGCCGTTGGGCTCTTCTGATCAATTTTATCCTCAGCAGGTGGTTAACTCAAGGCCCATCCCTTTAGTCTAAGAGGTGTGGTTTATTAATCTCTCCTCCTACTGCAGACACACCAGCGGGGGGAGGCTCCTGCTGCAGTCAGTTTTCTTTTAACCACACACAGTACACTGAATAGAAGGGATACGCCTTGTCACTGGCTGTTGGGCTCTCATAAATTGGCAAATTTCTGCTCTAAGTACCTACATTTTTAACAGTTTCTATAGCAGTAATGCAGGAAGTACAATTATCCCCACTGTTAGTCTAAATGATCCAGATATAGAAATCAGCAGAAAACACAATGATTAATCCCCCACTAATCAATTATATCCTCAGCAGGGGGTAACTGAAAACCCACCCCTTTAGCCTAGGAGGTGTGGCCTATGAAACTCTCTTCCTACTGCAGACACAGCAGAGGGGGAGGCTCCTGCTGCAGTCACTTTTCTTACAACCACATACAGAAAACTGAATTGATGGGATATGCCTTGTCCCTGGCATTGGGCTCTCATGATTAATGCTATCCTCAGCAGGTGGTTAACTAGAGGCCCACCCCTTTAGTCTAGGAGGTGTGGCTTATTAATCTCTCCTCCTACTGCAGACACAGCAGAGGGGGGAGGCTCCTGCTGCAGTCACTTTTCTTACAACCACACACAGAACACTGAATAAAAGGGATACGCCTTGTCACTGGCTGTTGAGATCATGAATTGGGCAATATCTGCCCTAAGTAGCTAATTTTTAACAATTTCTATAGCAGTAATGCAGGAGGTACATGATCCCAATATAGCCAGTCAGGTAGAAATCCAGCAGAAAACAAAATGATTAATCCCCCACTAAACAATTACATCCTCAGCAGGTGGTTAACTGAAAACCCACTGCAGTCTGTTTTCTTACAACCACACACCGAACACTGAATAAAAGGGATACGCCTTGTCCCTGGCCATTGGGCTCTCATGATTGCTATCCTCAGCAGGTGGTTAACTAGAGGCCCACCCCTTTAGCCTAGGAGGTGTGGCTTATTAAACTCCCCTCCTACTGCAAACACAGCAGAGGGGGGAGGCTCCTGCTGCAGTCAGTTTTCATATAATCACACATAGAACACCGACTACAAGGGATACGCCTCGTCACTGGCTGTTGAGCTCTCATGAATTGGCCAATATCTGCCCTAAGTAGCTAATTTGTAACAGTTGCTATAGCAGTAATGCAGGAGGTACATGATTCCGATATAGCCAGTCAGAGGGGTGAGGCTCCTGCTGCAGTCAGTTTTCTTACAACCACATACAGAAAACTGAATTAAAGGGATACGCCTTGTCACTGGCTGTTGGGCTCCCTAGCCACAGAAAATATTATTTTTATACATTTCTCAGTTTTAATTTTAATAGAAAAAAACCCAAAAAACAAAAAAGAGACTCAATTAAGGGGGAAAGAGCAGAGATACAGTATATCTTTAATTTTATGCTCTCTTTCTGTTGGTAGTGTTCCTTTATGAGGTATAAATTCCCTATAATCTGCAGACAACACATCCTAATCCATAGAGCCGTTGTAGGCACGGTTCGGAGAGGTCTGCAGATGGAGCTGTTGACTTGTCATTTTCCCCCGTAGAAGCCTCACAGACGATGTGTCACACACCGAGTCCTGATATGACAGCCCAGCAGACACAAAGCGCAGACACAGCTCCCATTGTGACAGTGGCTTATTCTGCATGCAAGGTATGCGAACAGCTACAAATGTAAGCGAAACTCCGAGATAGGTCTGTGACATTTACTACTAGATATACACGTTATAATGTCAGATCATTAACATAACACTCGGGGAAGCGATCGCGGTGGAGTCATGTTCAAAATACTAATCATCTCTTATGAGAAGCGTTTTTCAATAGAAAATAAGCCATTTAGTTCCAAAATTAAATCTAAAGCCCGTAAAATAAAGCTGCGGTGACCACTAGGGGGAGCTAATGAGCATATTGCTTTTCCATAGAGTATGCTCCCTCTAGTGGTCACTACAGGAAGACAGAATTTAATCATTTAAAGAAGATACAAAACATGTTTTAAAATATGGTGTTGGTGACCTCATTCCCCACAAAAAAAAACCCTGATTTTGGAGCTTATATCAGTCTAATATGTCCAGGAACCACAATGATTCTAATGCTTTGCAACCTGTCATCTAATCTTCTTAAAAAAGCGGTTTTGAAGCATTAGCATTCTGTCAGCACTATAGGTGCTGGGACTTAATTTTCCTCACTTCCCAGAATGCATTGTGCTTGTTACTGTCTATGGGAGTGCCAGCTGTGCCCATTTCTCTATGCCTCTATGCACTTTGAAAAACAGAAGAGTGGAAGCAGAGGGAAAAAAATCAACCTTACTTCCTCTGGATAGGAAAAGACCTGCCTACACTTCCTGTAAACTCAAAAAAAATTGTTCCAACTTCCTGTAGAGACACAAAGTCCACCAATTACTGTTAATGGGAATCCGTTAGCAGGTTTTTCCTATGTAAGCTGAAGACAGCATGCTGCAAAGGTTAAAACATAGAATTCAGGAAAGTCTGTCTTGTTAAGGTCTGATCTTTTGTTTACTTGCTATGTTTGTTTAAGCAGCAGGACCCTTATCATTGCAGGACTACAAACTCACATGCAGGGTAGTCCAGCACGCCTACTCCTCTGATTGACACCTCAATGTTAATGTACAATCTCCATTGAGAGCCTGGTGAGTATGGGACAGTTCACTCAGCTCTGCTACATGGCTAAATCTAAATGCTTTGATTGTGCTGCTCTTAGGTGAGGTAGCAAAAACTTGCTGACACATTCCCTTTAAGAGATACAAATCTGATTCTTCTTCTTGTAAAGACAGAATGACCTGCCCCTACTTTCCACTGAGAGACAAGGACCACCTCTCTTCCTATAGAGAGACAAAGACCCACTTACTGTAAAGAGACAAAGACCTGCACCCACTTCCTGTAGAGACAAAACCCCTCTTCCTGTAGACACAAAAACCCACCCCACTTCCTGCAGAGAGACAAAGAACCACTCCCACTTCCTGTAGCGAGAAAAAAACCCGCCCCCACTTCCTGTAGAGACAAAGACTCACCCCACTTCCTGTAGAGATACAAAAGCCGCCCCCACTTCCTGTAGAGAGACCAAGACCCACCCCACTTCCTATAGAGTGAAAAAGACCCGTCTCCACCTCCTATAGAAAGACAAAGACCTGACCACTATTCCTATAGACACAGAGACCTGTCCCCACTTCCTATAGAGAAACAAAGACCTGCCCTACTTTCTGTAGAAAAACAAAGAGTGACCCCCATTTCCTGTAGAAAGATAAAAAACCCACCCCCACTTCCTTTTGAGAGACAAAGACCCACCTCACTTCCTGTAGAGATACAAAACCCGCCCCCACTTCCTGAAGAGACAAAAACCGCCCCACTTCCTGTAGAGATACAAAAACTGCCCCACTTCCTGTAGAGACAAAGACCCGCCCCCACTTCCTGAAGAGACAAAAACCGCCCCACTTCCTGTAGAGATACAAAAACTGCCCCACTTCCTGTAGAGACAAAGACCCGCCCCCACTTCCTGTAAAGACAAAGACCCGCCCCACTTCCTGTAGAGATACAAAAACCGCCCCATTTCCTGTAAAGACAAAGACCCGCCCCACTTCCTGTAGAGACAAAGACCCGCCCCACTTCCTGTAGAGACAAAGACCCGCCCCACTTCCTGTAGAGACAAAGACCCGCCCCACTTCCTGTAGAGACAAAGACCCGCCCCACTTCCTGTAGAGAGACAAAGATCCACCCCACTTCCATGTTGGGGTCTCTGTTACTAGCGACACCTAGTGGCCAGCACAGAGAAAAAGACAACATAATCTTTAAATAATGTCATTAGCAGTTTTCTGATTTATCATATTATTGATCAAATGAGGAAGTTGCCTAAAAGTACACGTTTTATTCAAACTTCTTTGTACAGAAAATTTAAATAACTTGTTACCATGGTACCAATATGTTGTTTTCTAAAATATGTATTTTATCTCCCTGGGGTCCAAAAGAAAAACTAAGCATAAAAAAAAGCATAAAACATTATTCCTGTAATTTCGTCATCTCATTTTCTTTGATCCTATTTTGTCTCATCTTACAATTAACAAGTGAGAAAGTTTTAAAAAAACGTTTCCTTGTGTGTTTCAAGAGATCAGCCTGTAGACAAGAGTGGTGCTGCTTCTACAGGAAAAAAAGGTGCATTAAGCCAGTACCCCACCCCATGTCCTGGAAGACCCCTTTAACAATTCCCAGTGGCTGTGACATATTGACAGGGTGTGGCCAGCCTAAATCTTAGGACCCGATATAGTATTAATGCATGGAAGGGGGGTGTTAAAGGGTCCAATACAGTTAGGTCCAGAAATATTTGGACAGTGACACAATTTTGGCGAGTTGGGCTCTGCATGCCACCACATTGGATTTGAAATGAAACCTCTACAACAGAATTCAAGTGCAGATTGTAACGTTTAATTTGAAGGTTTGAACAAAAATATCTGATAGAAATTGTAGGAATTGTCACATTTCTTTACAAACACTCCACATTTTAGGAGGTCAAAAGTAATTGGACAAATAAACCAAACCCAAACAAAATATTTTTATTTTCAATATTTTGTTGCGAATCCTTTGGAGGCAATCACTGCCTTAAGTCTGGAACCCATGGACATCACCAAACGCTGGGTTTCCTCCTTCTTAATGCTTTGCCAGGCCTTTACAGCCGCAGCCTTCAGGTTTTGCTTGTTTGTGGGTCTTTCCATCTTAAGTCTGGATTTGAGCAACTGAAATACATGCTCAATTGGGTTAAGATCTGGTGATTGACTTGGCCATTGCAGAATGTTCCACTTTTTTGCACTCATGAACTCCTGGGTAGCTTTGGCTGTATGCTTGGGGTCATTGTCCATCTGTACTATGAAGCGCCGTCCGATCAACTTTGCGGCATGTGGCTGAATCTGGGCTGAAAGTATATCCCGGTACACTTCAGAATTCATCCGGCTACTCTTGTCTGCTGTTATGTCATCAATAAACACAAGTGACCCAGTGCCATTGAAAGCCATGCATGCCCATGCCATCACGTTGCCTCCACCATGTTTTACAGAGGATGTGGTGTGCCTTGGATCATGTGCCGTTCCCTTTCTTCTCCAAACCTTTTTCTTCCCATCATTCTGGTACAGGTTGATCTTTGTCTCATCTGTCCATAGAATACTTTTCCAGAACTGAGCTGGCTTCATGAGGTGTTTTTCAGCAAATTTAACTCTGGCCGGTCTATTTTTGGAATTGATGAATGGTTTGCATCTAGATGTGAACCCTTTGTATTTACTTTCATGGAGTCTTCTCTTTACTGTTGACTTAGAGACAGATACACCTACTTCACTGAGAGTGTTCTGGACTTCAGTTGATGTTGTGAACGGGTTCTTCTTCACCAAAGAAAGTATGCGGCGATCATCCACCACTGTTGTCATCCGTGGACGCCCAGGCCTTTTTGAGTTCCCAAGCTCACCAGTCAATTCCTTTTTTCTCAGAATGTACCCGACTGTTGATTTTGCTACTCCAAGCATGTCTGCTATCTCTCTGATGGATTTTTTCTTTTTTTTCAGCCTCAGGATGTTTTGCTTCCCCTCAATTGAGAGCTCCTTAGACCGCATGTTGTCTGGTCACAGCAACAGCTTCCAAATGCAAAACCACACACCTGTAATCAACCCCAGACCTTTTAACTACTTCATTGATTACAGGTTAACGAGGGAGACGCCTTCAGAGTTAATTGCAGCCCTTAGAGTCCCTTGTCCAATTACTTTTGGTCCCTTGAAAAAGAGGAGGCTATGCATTACAGAGCTATGATTCCTAAACCCTTTCTCCGATTTGGATGTGAAAACTCTCATATTGCAGCTGGGAGTGTGCACTTTCAGCCCATATTATATATATATAATTGTATTTCTGAACATGTTTTTGTAGACAGCTAAAATAATAAAACTTGTGTCACTGTCCAAATATTTCTGGACCTAACTGTATGCACCCAGGACCACGAGCAGTTCTGGGTGTATATTGCTAATCCCTGTCCCTGTATACACTAGCATAGATACAGAGATCTTTAGAAAAGTATTTCTAAAAATCCTTTATAATATGCTAACAAGGCCAGTAACTAGTCCCCTGGGCGTGAATTCCCTTGGCTAGTCAGCCCCCTTGGCATGTAAGCACGCCCTTGTGGGCGTCCTAACATGCTAATGAATGCGCAGCGTCAGACGATGATGCCACCGCCCCAACGCTGGATTTCAGCTCAGTGCGCATGATCCCCAGACTTTTGGTCATGTGCACTATGAAGCTGGGTGTACACGTCCAGGCCTAAAACTGGTTTAGTGCGCATGACCGGAATCCAGAGACGGGCACAATGGCAGCCAAGGTGAGCGCGACCATCCTCTGACGCTGCGCATTCATTCTTCAAAGCAGGAGAGGAGAAGGGGTTAACGCCGCGCATTCGCCAGAAATCATATAGAATTGTTGAATAAATCTTTTATTCCATAGGTCTACGCGTTTCGAGGTATGAAGCCTCTTCCTCAGGACCAGAATATCAACCAGGACCAGGTTGATATTCTGAATAGGATAACTGAAGTGAGCACTAATATATATATTATGAGTGCAAGCCAAAAATTACATACTATATACGGATAAGGCTGCACATCAAACTTAAATAATAGTATAATGCCTCAAGCATATGGACAAATATTGGAATATACAATGAAAAATGCTACTTGCTAATTTGAACATTGGGGCTCAGTTACATTGATCAATGCGATTGCTAAATATCTCCTTTTTCCTAATATTCATGGCAGGTATGCAATTCATTATTCACATGTTCAAATTAGCAAGTAGCATTTTTCATTGTATATTCCAATATTTGTCCATATGCTTGAGGCATTATACTATTATCTAAGTTTGATGTGCAGCCTTATCCGTATATAGTATGTAATTTTTGGCTTGCACTCATAATATATATATTAGTGCTCACTTCAGTTATCCTATTCAGTTATATGTAGTTTTTTTCTGAATGTGAACACAGCTCCGCCCCTTTCGGCCATGTTTTTTCCATCTCCTATATAAGAAAGTCCTTAGTTACCCCTCTCCACCCATAGCAGTTTTTAATTGCAATGAGATGACACACAGTTAGGGTCACAGAGCTAGGGACCCCAATATAGAGATATGCCTTGACGAGGCCTTGGGGCTCAGTTACATTGATCAATGCGATTGCTAAATATCTCCTTTTTCCTAATATTCATGGCAGGTATGCAATTCATTATTCACATGTTCAAATTAGCAAGTAGCATTTTTCATTGTATATTCCAATATATGTCCACAGGTTGATATTCTGGTCCTGAGGAAGAGGTTTCATACCTCGAAACGCGTAGACGTATGGAATAAAAGATTTATTATTTAGTCAACAACTCTATATGATTTCTGGCGAATGTGCGGCGTTAACCCCTTCTCCTCCCCCCCTTTGAAGACTGATCCACGTGGGGGTGCGGCAGCCGCCAATATCTCATGCTATCTATGGTAGTTGTGACCCTCACAACCACACTAGGTGAGAGTATACTTTTATACATTACTCCGCTGTTTATCTGGTAAAACCCTATAAATGCTTCTTTTTCTAGTTTTATCACTGCACATTCATTAGCATTTTAGAACGCCCACAAGGGTTTCCTTACAAGCTAAGGGGGCCGACTAGCCAAGGGAACCAACACCCCTGAGACTAGTCTCTGCGTTCATTAGCATATCATAAAGGTTCTTTAGAAATACTTTTTCTAAAGATCTCTTTATCTATGCTAGTGTATACAGGGACAGTTAGGCAGGGATTAGTAATATGCACCCAGAACTGCTCCTGGATTTGGGTGCATATTGGACCTGACAGGTTCCCTTTAAATCACTTTTTTTTTTTGTTTGTTGACATCTTTTGTACCAAATTTGTCCAAGCGGTGCACGTAGTTCCTGAATTTTGTGAAAAATCAAATTATTATTTTTTTTCCCTTCTTTAACCTGTGTTGCGTCTTTTGGCACAAAAAGTTGCACATACGTACTGCAAAATTTTCTAAAATTAAGGCTGACATGAAATCACTTGGGGGGCGGGGGAGGGGCTGGAGTACATTTGTTCAAAAATTTAGAGGCTTTTTAAAAAGTAAGTAAATAACTAAATCAATCCATCAGCCAAACTGGCAAAAAAAAAAAAGTAGAATACATAAAATTGACTTTAAATTCAAAATTATATTTAAATTATATTTAAATTAAGTAATTATATTATTATTATTATTATTATTATTATTATTAAATAAAATAATTTTATATATTCATATATATTTATATATAATTCAAAATTATATTTAAATTATATTTAAATTAAATAATTTTAAATAAATAACTAAATTATTTAATTTAAATATAATTTTTATATATATATATATATATATATATATATTTATATGTATATATAAAATTTATATATTCATAAATATATATATAATTAAAAATTATATTTAAATTATATTTAAATTAAATAATTTTAAATAAATAACTAAATCAATCAATCAGCCAAACTGGCAAAAAAAAGGTAGAATACATAAAATAGACTTTAAATTCAAAATTATATTTAAATTAAATAATTAATAATTAATTAATAATTAATTAAATAAAACTAAATTCAAATTATAAGAAAAGTAAAGCAAGAATTAAAAAAAAAGGATGAAAAACACCAACAAAAAGGAAAAAAAAAAGGAGCAAGAATAGGAGATGTGGCAGATCAAGCATCCTCCTTACATTATGAACCTTACAGTTCCGCTTACCGTGAAATTTGCAAACTGGAGCTCCAAGGTTCGTGTGTTCTCTTATTCTTTCTAAGAAAGCGAGAAAATAAAAAAATCATCAAATTATTATAAAAGTCCTGAAGTCAGCGGAAACACAAGTCATGATACAGCAGAGATGTCGTAAAAGTGGAAGTATCATTTTTCATTTCATCCAGCACAGCAGGTGACTCCATATTTCATATGAGGCATGAAATGTGGTTACATACTATAGTAGTGTACAACGGCTTTAATAATAAAATTAATGCACATGTTATAAATGGAAAATCTGCTCAATCCCTGCCTAGAATGTATTGGCCGGCCATGGATTTGGTTTCTCTAATTTCTGCCAGTATCAGCGCACTTGCCCCGTAGTGACCTCAGCTGAGCGTACAGCACAACTCAACAGTGACAATGAAGATGGTATTGACGGAAGGCGATAGGGAGAGGGGAAACTTCCTGCAACTCACATCAGTCTGTACCCTAAGCTTTCCAATGTCCCTATACAGATGCTTCCCCCCGTCACTATCATATGCCTAGGCCCTCACTTGCACTGAACTTACCCTAGCTAGTGAGAAGGCCAGTGGGAGCACTAGTCTCACCACTGTAATAATACAACACAAGGAATCGATTTGGTTTCTCCAGTTTCTGGCTGTATCAGCTCAATTTCCCTGTAGCAACCTCTTTATCATGCCAGAGCATACAGACACTCAGCGTGCAGTACAACACAAAGGTGACAATGAGGATGGTATTGAAGGAAGGCCCTGGCAATAGGGAGAAGGAACACCTCCTGCAACTCACTTCAATCTGTACCCTAAGCTTCCCAACGTCCCTATACAGGTCCTTCCCCCCATCGCCATCACGTGCCTAGGCCCTTGCTTGCCTTGAACGTACCCTGGCTAGTGAGAAGGCAGGTGGGAGCACTAGTCTCACCACTGTAGTAATACAACACAAGGAATCGATTTGGTTTCTCCAGTTTCTGGCTGCATCAGCTCAATTTCCCTGTAGCAACCTCTTTGTTATGCCAGAGCATACAACACAAAGGTGACAATGAGGATGGTATAGAAGGAAGCCCCTGGCAATAGGGAGAAGGGACACCTCCGCAACTCACTTCAGTCTGTACCCTAAGCTTCCCAATGTCCCAATACAGGTCCTTCCCCCCCGTCGCCATCACGTGCCTAGGCCCTCGCTTGCCTTGAACGTACCCTGGCTAGTGAGAAGGCAGGTGGGAGCACTAGTCTCACCACTGTAGTAATACAACACAAGGAATGTGAGACAGAGAGGGAAAAAGGTACAAAAAGGAAAACACTCCAAATTTCTTTAATAAAGGAAAAAACCCCAGCTGCAACATTCATGACTCCTCAGCTTCTTCCAGAGTTTGGTCAGCAATAGAATGATAATCTATAACCGGCATCAGATGGTAAGACATGTGACTTTTTATAGAGAAGGGGAGTGGTCACAAAAGAGCTGCACTTGAGATTAAGGCTACAAAGAATAGATAGGAAAGATTTCTTAACCTCTGCAGCACTAAAAGAAAATAGGTATATTCAAATACCAGTTTTAGACCCATGAACAATAAAGCGTTGGGACTTTCTGGTCCCAGACTCGCCATCGATCTCCCCAGAGTGAGACATACACATGACAGTCGGCAGGTGAGATGTAGTATTACATGATGGCAAAACAAATCAATGGACACTCGTATTGGTCAGAATTAATCTGCCAGGATTGGCAATGTTGTTTGGTTCACAGTATAGGGGGTTCCAACTTGGACACCCACCTTATGGAGCACAAAGGTCCAAATTAGGTATATGGGTAGTAATAGTTAGCGGATTGCCATGGTTTAAGCAGTCAGTATTCAGTTGTGTTACCATAGGATGAGATCACAAACTCAATATTATGTCTATATGATGATCACGTCTGTATGGCACTGTGGAATTAATAGCACTATAGAAGTGAGTAAAATAAATAAATAAATGTTCAGTGAACTCTCTCTAGTGGATGCAGATATAATTTCACAATTTAAAATAATGGTGCCTACAGCTACCACTAGGGGGAGCTCAGAAACTCAACATTAAACTCATAGTGTTATGATCCAATGCTCAATGACTACAATGAGCACGATCCACCAGAGTCGTAGGTAATAACGTACCGACCGCAAGCCCTGAACTTAACACCACACTAGAAGTAGCCGGGCAGCATACCTGACAATCCTTGATGCCTCAAACCCAGCCGGAGGACTACATAACCTACAAGGCAGAAAGTGAAAACAAAAACTATCTTGCCTCAGAACAGATTTCCCCAAAGAAAATAGGCAGCCTCCCACATGTACTGACTGTGATCAAAGATGAAAAGACATACACTGTAAGAGCAAGATGAAGCAAAGAGAGGCCACACTATACTAAATACAAAATACAGGATAGGGAACTCTTGCGGTCGGTATGAAAAACCCTATCAAAACTTCCTACACGGAATGTGCAAAAAGGAGGAGTAATCTAATAATCGCACGTTCACAATCCATACAAGACTCTGGTAAAATTGTAGGAAAAAACTAGCAATTACCCTGCTAACTAACCCTTGCTAAACTAAATAGCAAAGACTGACTAGGAAGATAAATCTTCGTTATCTGAAGGCACAAACAAAACAGGATACAATAAAAAACCTTCAGAGAAAATTCACAGAAGCAATAAGCAAATAACACACAAAAAGTATGAAACAAAACCATGAACTTAGTTTAGCTTGGTAGCAGGGAAGCCAGGAGAACAAGAGACAGACTCCTATAGTCTCTGGAATTTCAGACAACTGGCAGAGATAAACAGCCAGCACACACCTATATCCAAAATCAAGGTTTGAGCTGCAAACCAGGTGTGTAGAACTGCGGAACAGAATCTAACCACTAACCTCAGCGACCACAGCAGGGAACTCCACCAGACAGTATTCACAACACCATAGGCAGTTAACTTCCTCTAATGGTGGCAGATATCATTTCCCAATTTAAAATTATGCTGCCTGAAACCACCACTAGAGAGAGCTCACAATCTCAATATGAAACTCAAATGCAATGTGCTCCCCCTAGTGGAGGCAGATATCATTTCACAATTTTAAATTCTGTTGCCTGAAACCATCACTAGGAGAGCTCACAAACTATATTAAACACAAATGCAATGCAGTGAGCTCCCCCTAGTGGAGGCAGATATTTCACAAGTTAAAATTCTGTTGCCTAAAACCATCATTAGAGGGAGCTCACAAATTCTACATTAAACACAAATGCAATGAGCTCCCCCTAGGGGAAGCAGATATAATTTCACAAATTAAAATTATGTTGCCTGAAACCATCACTAGAGGGAGCTCACCATCTCAATATTAAACCCAAATGCAGTGAGCTCCCCCTAGTGGAGGCAGATATTTTGTAATGTAAAATTCTGTTGCCTAAAACCATCACTAGAGGGACCTCACAAACTCTATATCAAATACAAATGCAAGGAGCTCCCTCTAATGGAGGCAGATATTTCACAATTTAAAATTCTGTTGCCTTAAACCATCGCTAGAAGGAGCTCACAATCTCTATATTAAACCCAAATGCAGTGAGCTCCCTCTAGTGGAGGCATATATAATTTTACAATTTAAAATTCTGTTGCCTGAAACCATCACTAGAGGGAGCTCACAACCTCTATATTAAACACAAAGGCAGTTAGCTCCCCTAGAGGCAGATATTTCCCAATTTAAAATTATATTGCCTAAAACCATCACTAGAGGGAGCTCACAATCTCAATATTAAACACAAATGCAATGAGCTCCCTCTAGTGGAGGCAGATATTTCACATTTTAAAATTCTCCTGCCTGAAACCATCACTAGAAGGAGCTCCAAAATCAATAGTGAACCCAAATGCAGTGAGCTCCCCCTAGTGGAGACAGATATTTCATAATTTAAAATTCTGTTGCCTAAAACCGTCACTAGAGGGAGCTCACAAACTCAATAGTAAATCCAAATGCAAGGAGCTCCCCCTAGTGGAGGTGGAAGTAATGTCAAAATTTTAAAACTTTTTTTTAAAAAGGCTCAAAGCGTGTTTTACCTACCAGAAAAACCTTTATGTGTACACCAGTCTATGGCAAAAATGTCCTTCAACAGAACTCTACATGTTACCGTCTAATCACCTTTAACAATTCATGACTACAGCCTGAGAAAGCCGCTATATATTCTATCTAACAAGTAAAGCATAATAATTTAATAAACTGCTGTGCAATATTTATAGGCCCCGTCGTCGTCCAATCACCTTGTTTTATACCTATAATTACAATAGGAAATAGTTTAGGCAGATAATTATGTCTCCTGCAGGTAATGAAATCAGGAGGAGACGAGATATGGGACTCGGCTGTGCAAATGTCACATATCATATTAAGCAGAGCGCCGACTCCTAATTCTATAAACCTCCATGCAGTTACCAGCTCTCCTCTCCATGCTCTACCACCATGATTCACTATCACCCTTCACTGTGACTACAGAATATTAGTGTAGGGTATTATATATAACGCAGCATATGGAAAGCCTCAGGACCAGAGGCATAATGGAAAGTAATGAGGAGTGGGAGCTCAGAAAATCCATAGAGGCGTCGGCATAATGAAAAGTAATGAGGAGTGGGAGCTCAGAAAATCCATAGAGGTGCAAAAAAAGCTCTAAGTGCTGCAAATGTGGCGCCCCTGACCTAGTCAGGCACCACCGAGTACTGCACCCATGCTGGGACAGTGCTTCCAGGTGATTCCAAAGGCCAGAATGAGGTGTGTACGCATAGACACATAGCAACCAGGTCTCCCACACCATTAGATGGGACCCTTGGGTAGCCTTTAGAGGAGACTAGCCTTCAATTCTTGTTAAGGGGTGTAGTGGAGGGGCTGAAAGCTAAAGTGCAGAGGCTGTCAGGAAAGGAGTGGAGTGAGCCAGTCTGGTAGCAGTGAACGCGGTTGCTAGGAGACGCAGACGCACACACGCGCTAGTCAGACCCTGGACGTGGAGTAGCCGTTAGCGGGGGAGAACGGTTACCAGTGAGTCAGTCAGAAAGACACCTGAAGAGAGGCAGTTGAGTACGGGGACTGCCGGTGACTAGGCACGCACGGGGAACAGGTCCCTAGAGTAGATGTCCATTTATTGATCTGCTAAACCTGCCGGTGAGGGGACTAGAGATACCTCACCAACCATACAGAGTCCGAGCCTCAGCAACAACATGGGGACCCATAAGGAGACAGAGCTTGAAGCCATCTCACCTGGTCCATGCTGCTGGGAAACGGGCCAAAAAGGGAGAAAAGGCAGTAGCGACTCCCTGGATAGACCCCACGGTACTCCAAGTTAGGGGTTATCCGAACAAAGAAGTGCTAGGAAGGCGAGTTAATGGTTACCCTCAGATCAGCCTGAAGGAGTTCCTGGTTCCACCTGGTTTGTCTCAGCATCGCCCGGGCTACCTCACGATAACAGCAAAAGTGAGTAAAAACAAGTTGAAAGACTTTCCGGACTGAGCCTGAGTTATTCTGGAACCTGTTGTTCTACACATCCGAGCCCCTGGGGCCAGCCTCACTCACGGGAGGCCACACCATCCGACTGCAGACCCCATCAGCTCCAGACACTCGTTAAACCTGCAGTGGCGGTCACCCATACCCCTGACCGCTAACTGTGAGTGGCGTCACGACTCATATATATACAAAACCAACATACCTGTTGACATATATACCTAAAAGAAGACCCTGTGGCGTCCCTGAAGGTGGAGTGATGTCCCGGTACCGATATCACTAGCGAGTGTATCCGCCCCCGTCGGTTGTGCGACACGGGCAAATCGCTGTCCGTGGCGCACAACATCGCTAACACCCGTCACACGGACTTACCTTCCCTGCGACGTCGCTCTGGCCGGTGATCCGCCTCCTTTTTAAGGGGGCGGTTCGTGCGGCGTCACAGCGATGTCACACGGCAGCCGTCCAATAGCAGAGGAGGGGCGGAGATGAGCAGCCGGAACATCCCGCCCACCTCCTTCCTTCCTCATTGGTGGTGGACGGAGGTAAGGAGATGTTCATCGCTCTTGCGGTGTAACACATAGCGCTGTGTGCTGCCGCAGGAACGAGGAACAACATCGCTATTTACCAGACAACGATTTTTGTTATATGAACGACCTCTCATATACCAACGATTTTTGTCTCTTTTGCGATCGTTTAAGGTCGCTCCAGCCTGTCACACGCTGCAATGTCACTAACGACGGCGGATGTGCGTCACAAATACCGTGACCCCGACGATATATCGTTACCGATGTCGCAGCGTGTAAATGGCCCTTTCCCAAAACATGTGATCAAGAGAGCATGCAGACCAGCACCAGACCAGCTAAGGCTAAGTTCACATTTCCGCTAAAATGTATCAGTCACAATCCGCTGCTCTTGTAAACAACGGAATCCGTTTAGTGGATTCCGTTGCTCCCATAGACTTGTATGAGCAGCGGATTGTGACTGATGATGCTGCGTTGCACCCTCCGCCCAACTGATCAGTCGTGGAACTACTGACCGCCGGGTGGGAGGAACGCAGCATGTAACGTTTTTTGAGCAGCGCGATCCGTCTGATTTCACTGCGCATGCTCTCTTGCTCCCTGCACACGTCACCAGCTTTGGTTGGTTACCCGATATTTACCCTGGTTACGGTGCAAGGAGCCAGCGCTAAGCGGTGTAGGCCCGTAACCAAGGTAAATATCAGGTAACCAAGGTAAACATCGGGTGCTTTGTTTCCCGATATTTAGTCTGGTTACGTGTGCAGGGAGGCCGACACTTCCCCGCTCGGCCCCGCCCACTCCCGCACCCCGCACATGTGTGTACACACACACACACACACACCTGTCCCCAGCCATGCAGACAAGCACTGCCACTGACACCCTCATCTGGCCCCGCCCCCCGCTCGGCTCCGCCCCCTCTTACACTCCGCATGTGCACGCACACACACACACACACACACACACGCACACACACATACACTCACCTGTCCCCAGCCATGCAGACCGCAGCACTGCCACTGACATCCTCAGTGCCTGGCCCCGCCCCCCGCTCGGCTCCGCCCCCTCCCGCATTCAGCATGTGTATACACACACACACTCTCACACTCACATACTCGCACACACACACACTCACCTGTCTTGCAGTCCCTGCGGCACTGACATCCTCAGTGCCACGGCCCCGCTCGGCTCCCCCCCCCCCCCGAACTCCGCCCCCCGCACACAACGGAATCCGACAAAGAATTTTGTTCTTTGTCATCCGTTGTACAGCGTTGAACAGCGCATCAGTTACACACAGATACAAAACAACGGAAATGTGAACTTAGCCTAAGATAAACTATAGCTGGCAAAGAAGATGTAATTGGCTCCCCACAACATGTCATCAAAGGAGACTAACAAGCAGACCAGCAGAGATTAACTCTTGCTAGCCCGCCTAAAAATCAACACACAGCAGGTCGATGCCCGAGTCTGCCCGTGTTGATCCCAGACACCAGAGAATCTCTCAGGCGGAGTGTCAGACTCTGCAATTTGAATAGAGCTTGACGCCGCCATGACAATTGGCAAAGTTAGATAAAATCTCCCTGTGACAAAAACATCAGAATAATGAGGATCCCGCAAAATTTTGACTTTGTGCAAGGATGTTTTGCTCCTTATTAACATTTTTTACAGCATTTTTCTGCAGTCACTGATGATGGCCCCAATCTGACGGGTCTGCAAATTACTGGGTGATTGTGAAATAATACATTCCTATTAAGTGTGACAAATGTTATATTGGATCTCCGCAAAAGGCGGATGTTCAAAAGAGAAGATCAGAAACACTTTCATGTTCCCATAACATAGCGGGAAGATTTCTTAGCGGGGCTGGTCAGTTATATTAGTCGAGTGGAGAATTTGTGTCCAGACTTCAAGAAATGAAAACAATGCAGTGACCTACCAAACAATGCACAACCCACTACTGATGATCCCATTCTTAAAGGGGAGGTTAAGCTGAAACTATGGGGCACAATGCTTTCATCTGGTCTCAGTGCCAGGACCACCAGTGATCAAAACTACTGATATCAGTATATTATATCCTAATTGATATAAAAAGGCAGGTACACTTTAAATATATATTAAAGGGAGTCTTTCTGCAGAAAATGACTGTTCAAACTAAGCATCTTTGAACAAACAGTTCCCACCTGCTTTTTTTCTACCCATCTCTACTCTCCTTTGGTTGTATGAAGCCAAATATATCAAGAAGGAAGAGGAGAGTGGAGTTTGATGGAAAAAAAAAGTCGATGGAAGGAGCACTGAATTGTTTGGACAAAGGAGTGAGCGAGCGCAGTGCTCAGTTTGAACAGTCATTTTTTTTACTGACAAACTCTATATAAAGAAGACTGCTAATATCACTGCACTATTCTAAGGTAACTGGAAAAAAGTAGGATGCACTATCGGTCTCCCCTACCAATATCAGATTATACTTGTGAGCTGTCACAAGAATGTCATGCCTTGCTGAGATATCGGGGGGATCGGGGATCAGGTCTCAGATTTTGGTTGTTATAGAATACACTCACTGTTTATCCTGATATTTAATTCCATTTGGTGCTGAAGGGGTTAAGGTCTCTATTCTATCCTGCTGAAACTGACTTGTAGCTGTTAATCTATATAAACTCTCTGCTCACTCTCTTCTATGCCGGCTATAGCTCATTCTATAACTGACCACTTTGAAGGAGTGGAGAAGCTGAGGTGTTGTTTATGTTGCAGCTGAGAAGCTTCCTGCTTGAGTAGCTGTGGAGATCTATTTGTTGTGTCTTTCCCCTGTTTACCAATATCATATTAGACTTGTCAGCTGTCACAAGTGTGTTGCACCCTGCTAAGACCTTGGGGGGATAGGGGATCAAAAGGTTTCAGATTTTGGATGTTTTTAGAATCCGCTCATTGCTTATCCTGAGTAGAAGCGTATTTAATTCCATTCAGTGTTGAATGGGTTAAGGTCTCTTTTCTATCTTGCTCAGATTGACTTGTAGCTGTTAATTTCAGCTTCCACAATATAAACTCGCCACTCACTCTCTCCTATGCCGGCTAAGTTTATTCTACAGTATAACTGACCACTTTGAAGTAGTCTGGCTCTGGAGAAGCTGAGGTGTTGTTTCTGTTGCAGCTGAGAAGCTTCCTTCTTGAGTAGCTGTGGAGAGCATTTATTGTGTCTTTCCCCTGTTTACCAATATCATATTAGACTTGTGAGCTGTCACAAGTGTGCCGCGCCTTGCTAAGACCTTGGAGGGATCAGAAGGTCTCAGGTTTTGGTTGTTTTCAGAATCCGCTCATCGCTTATCCTGAGTAGGAGCGTAGTTAATTCAATTTGGTGCTGAAGGGGTTAAGGTCTTTTTTTTTCTATCCTGCTGAGATTCACCTGTAGCTGTTAATCTCAGATTCCGCTATATAAGCTCACTCCTCACTCTCTCTTATGCCGGCTATAGCTTATTCTATAACTGACCACTTTGAAAGAGCCTGGTTCTGGAGAAGCTGAGGTGTTGTTTCTGTTGTAGCTAAGAAGCCTCCATCTTGAGTAGCTATGGAGAGCTATTTGTTGTGTCTTTCCCCTGTTTACCAATATCATATTAGACTTGTCAGCTGTCACAAGTGTGTTGTGCCCTGCTAAGACCTTGGGGGATAGGGGATCAGAAGGTTTCAGATTTTGGTTGTTTTTAGAATCCGCTCATCGCTTATCCTGAGTAGGAGTGTAGTTAATTCCATTCGGTGCTGAAGGGGTTAAGGTCTCTTTTCTATCCTGCTGAGATTGACTTGTAGCTGTTAATCTCAGCTTCTACTATAAAAGCTCACTCCTCACTCTCTCCTATGCTGGCTATAGCTCATTCTATAACTGACCACTTTGAAGAAGCCTGGCTCTGGAGAAGCTGAGGTGTTCTTTCTGTTGCAGCTGAGAGGTTTCCTGCATGAGTATCTGTGGAGATCTATTTGTTGTGTCTTTCCCCTGTTTGTCTTACCTTCCTCATGTTTTATTGTAGTGGCGAGACTAGCATCTCGCTGGCCTTTCGCACTAGTCAGGGTGAGTTCAGGGCCAGCGAGGGCCTAGGCACGTGACGGTGTGGCGCCCCCGAGGCTTCAGTTACCACAGGGTACTGCACCTCACCAGAGGTGCAGTATTCATCCCGGGTATGGAGGAGGTCATTGCCGGTAACCACCGCAACATACATACAACATACCGGCGTATGGGGACAGGACCTGTCTAGGGATTTTAAGGACTGTAGGGATCAGTATCAGGTGAGTGTTAAAAGATGACCCCTATCCCTAGCACCAGGGCCATCCATTGTATTGTTTCTCTGGTGTACCCTTTGTGTTATGCCGCTCACAGGGGGTCCTCTCATCCACAGTGTGACATGGACCTCTTAAAAATTAGTAGTTTATGCAAAAATTGCCAGGAAAGTGAATATGGAAGCTTACCCTTAGGATGTTTGGTTTTTTTTTTTTTTTAAATAATCAAAAATTCTAGTTAGTCGACACTTGTTTCTAGAAGTCCAAAGTCAGAAGGTTTAGGAAATCGAGCAGCAGAGTACGTGACTGCTGAGGAGCGCACTATTTTCTCTGCTTTTCAATTCACCATTATCGCAGTTATCAACTACCACCACCAGAGGGAGCTCACTCCCTCTATACAGATATATAAAGCTTCCATTGAGCTCAGCACTGCTAGTATAGCTCCCCCTAGTGGTGACTCTATGCTGCCAAAAATATATAGTGTAAAACCTTAAACAGGCTGAAACACTTATCACAACCACTAGATGGCCACATCCAGACACGTATAGAATAAATATCTTCCAAAAGAGAATCTAACAATTATGTTTCTAAGCTGGTGCTCACCTTACGCCGCTTCTTTCAAGGTATGAGAAGCCAAGAGTAAAGGTGAGGAAGTACATCAAGTCACCTATGAAGCCCCCATGTAATGGGGTACACATGGCTGGTATATCCATTGTTTAACATATTTTTAGCTTCACTTTATCTCCTTTTATGTTTAAGTTTGAAGACAAATTTGTGATAAATCTTCACACACCAACGTTCCAGACTTGGTGAGACCAGGAGTCATTATAACGGTGCCGCGTAATTACGGATACAGTGAGTCGTTACGGAATAATGGCCGCCGTTACCTTTTACAACGCCGACATTATCTTTTCACACCGCTTTAACACAAAGTTAAGACCTGCGTCTAAAATATTAAAATCCATTTATATCTGATGAAGCAGAATACACCGGGCAAGAAATGGCTGGAGATTTCCTGGTATGATGTTACTGTGGTGGGCACTGTTATGATGTTAGTATGTTGGCCACTATTACGATGCTACTGTGGTGGGCACTGGTATATTACTGTGGTGGGCACTGTTATGATGATACTGAGGAGGGCACTGTTATGATGATACTGAGGAGGGCACTGTTATGATGATACTGAGGAGGGCACTGTTATGATGATACTGAGGAGGGCACTGTTATGATGATACTGAGGAGGGCACTGTTATGATGTTACTGTGACGGGCACTGTTATGATATTCCTGAGGTGGGCACTGTTATGATATTGCTGTGTTGGCCACTGTTATGATCTTCCTGATGTGGGCACTGTTATGATGTTGTTTTAGTGGGCACTGTTATGAGGCTACTGTGGTGGGCACTGTTATGATGTTACTGTGACGGGCACTGTTATGATGTTCCTGAGGTGGGCACTGTTATGATGTTACTGTGGTGGGCACTGTTATGATGTTACTGTGGTGGGCACTGTTATGATATTACTGTGGTGGGCACTGTTATGATGTTACTGTGGTGTGCATTGTTATGATGATACTGAGGAGGGCACTGTTATGATGTTACTGTGGTGGGCACTGTTATGATGTTACTGTGGTGGGCACTCTTATGATGTTCATGAGGTGGGCACTGGTATAATATTACTGTGGTGGGCACTGTTATGATATTACTGTGGTGGGCACTGTTATGATATTTCCGTGGTGGCCACTGTTATGATGTTCCTGATGTGGGCACTGTTATGATGTTGTTTTAGTGGGCACTGTTATGATATTGCTGAGGTGGGCACTGTTATGATGTTCCTGAGGTGGGCACTGTTATGATGTTCCTGAGGTGGGCACTGTTATGATATTGCTGTGGTGGGCACTGTTATGATATTGCTGTGGTGGGCACTGTTATGATATTGCTGAGGTGGGCACTGTTATGATATTGCTGAGGTGGGCACTGTTATGATATTGCTGAGGTGGGCACTGTTATGATATTGCTGAGGTGGGCACTGTTATGATATTGCTGTGGTGGGTACTGTTATGATATTGCTGAGGTGGGCACTGTTATGATATTGCTGAGGTGGGCACTGTTATGATATTGCTGAGGTGGGCACTGTTATGATGTTCCTGAGGTGGGCACTGTTATGATATTGCTGAGGTGGGCACTGTTATGATATTGCTGTGGTGGGCACTGTTATGATATTGCTGAGGTGGGCACTGTTATGATATTGCTGAGGTGGGCACTGTTATGATATTGCTGAGGTGGGCACTGTTATGATATTGCTGTGGTGGGCATTGTTATGATATTGCTGAGGTGGGCACTGTTATGATATTGCTGAGGTGGGCACTGTTATGATATTGCTGAGGTGGGCACTGTTATGATGTTCCTGAGGTGGGCACTGTTATGATATTGCTGAGGTGGGCACTGTTCTGATGTTCCTGAGGTGGGCACTGTTATGATGATACTGAAGAGGGCACTGTTATGATGATACTGAGGAGGGCACTGTTATGATATTGCTGAGGTGGGCACTGTTATGATGTTCCTGAGGTGGGCACTGTTATGATATTACTGAGGTGGGCACTGTTATGATATTGCTGTGATGGGCACTGTTATGATATTGCTGAGGTGGGCACTGTTATGATATTGCTGAGGTGGGCACTGTTATGATGTTCCTGAGGTGGGCACTGTTATGATGATACTGAGGAGGGCACTGTTATGATGATACTGAGGAGGGCACTGTTATGATGATACTGAGGAGGGCACTGTTATGATGTTCCTGAGGTGGGCACTGTTATGATGTTCCTGAGGTGGGCACTGTTATGATGTTCCTGAGGTGGGCACTGTTATGATATTGCTGAGGTGGGCACTGTTATGATATTGCTGTGGTGGGCATTGTTATGATATTGCTGAGGTGGGCACTGTTATGATATTGCTGTGGTGGGCATTGTTATGATATTGCTGAGGTGGGCACTGTTATGATATTGCTGAGGTGGGCACTGTTATGATATTGCTGAGGTGGGCACTGTTATGATGTTCCTGAGGTGGGCACTGTTATGATATTGCTGAGGTGGGCACTGTTATGATGTTCCTGAGGTGGGCACTGTTATGATGATACTGAGGAGGGCACTGTTATGATGATACTGAGGAGGGCACTGTTATGATATTGCTGAGGTGGGCACTGTTATGATGTTCCTGAGGTGGGCACTGTTATGATATTACTGAGGTGGGCACTGTTATGATATTGCTGTGGTGGGCATTGTTATGATATTGCTGAGGTGGGCACTGTTATGATATTGCTGAGGTGGGCACTGTTATGATGTTCCTGAGGTGGGCACTGTTATGATGATACTGAGGAGGGCACTGTTATGATGATACTGAGGAGGGCACTGTTATGATGATACTGAGGAGGGCACTGTTATGATGTTCCTGAGGTGGGCACTGTTATGATGTTCCTGAGGTGGGCACTGTTATGATATTGCTGTGGTGGGCACTGTTATGATATTGCTGAGGTGGGCACTGTTATGATATTGCTGAGGTGGGCATTGTTATGATATTGCTGAGGTGGGCACTGTTATGATGTTCCTGAGGTGGGCACTGTTATGATATTACTGAGGTGGGCACTGTTATGATATTGCTGTGGTGGGCATTGTTATGATATTGCTGAGGTGGGCACTGTTATGATATTGCTGAGGTGGGCACTGTTATGATGTTCCTGAGGAGGGCACTGTTATGATGATACTGAGGAGGGCACTGTTATGATGTTCCTGAGGTGGGCACTGTTATGATGTTCCTGAGGTGGGCACTGTTATGATGTTCCTGAGGTGGGCACTGTTATGATATTGCTGTGGTGGGCACTGTTATGATATTGCTGAGGTGGGCACTGTTATGATATTGCTGAGGTGGGCACTGTTATGATATTGCTGAGGTGAGCACTGTTATGATGTTCCTGAGGTGGGCACTGTTATGATATTGCTGAGGTGGGCACTGTTATGATATTGCTGTGGTGGGCATTGTTATGATATTGCTGAGGTGGGCACTGTTATGATATTGCTGTGGTGGGCATTGTTATGATATTGCTGAGGTGGGCACTGTTATGATATTGCTGAGGTGGGCACTGTTATGATATTGCTGAGGTGGGCACTGTTATGATATTGCTGAGGTGGGCACTGTTATGATGTTCCTGAGGTGGGCACTGTTATGATATTGCTGAGGTGGGCACTGTTATGATGTTCCTGAGGTGGGCACTGTTATGATGATACTGAGGAGGGCACTGTTATGATGATACTGAGGAGGGCACTGTTATGATGTTCCTGAGGTGGGCACTGTTATGATGTTCCTGAGGTGGGCACTGTTATGATATTGCTGAGGTGGGCACTGTTATGATATTGCTGAGGTGGGCATTGTTATGATATTGCTGAGGTGGGCACTGTTATGATATTGCTGAGGTGGGCACTGTTATGATGTTCCTGAGGTGGGCACTGTTATGATGTTCTTTTAGTGGGCACTGTTATGATATTGCTGTAGTGGGCACTGTTATGATATTGCTGTGGTGGGCACTGTTATGATATTGCTGTGGTGGGCACTCTTATGATGTTCCTGAGGTGGGCACTGTTATGATATTGCTGAGGTGGGCACTGTTATGATATTGCTGTGGTGGGCACTGCTATGATGTTGTTTTAGTGGGCACTGTTATGATGTTACTGTGGTGGGCACTGTTATGATGTTACTGTGGTGGGCACTGTTATGATGTTACTGTGGTGGGCACTGTTATGATGTTCCTGAGGTGGGCACTGATATGATATTGCTGAGGTGGGCACTGTTATGATATTGCTGTGGTGGGCACTGTTATGATATTGCTGAGGTGGGCACTGTTATGATATTGCTGAGGTGGGCACTGTTATGATGTTCCTGTGGTGGGCACTGTTATGATATTGCTGTGGTGGGCACTGTTATGATATTGCTGAGGTGGGCACTGTTATGATGTTCCTGAGGTGGGCACTGTTATGATATTGCTGTGGTGGGCACTGTTATGATGTTGGAGTCGCGAGTACTCTCTATGATATGTTTAGTATACTGCACTTGCCTCTATTGTAATGCGCCGTGTTTATGGCACTGCGCCTGCACAGATATGGCTTACTACAGTGTGCTATAACAGTGCCTAATAGAAGCAGCAATGGGTTCAGCACAGTACAATATGTCATACCCTGAGCAATGATATAAACCCGCGATCGATCATTGCTTCGGGCGCTTGGTTCCGTCATTTTGGACCGGGCGTACCTGACATTAATAACCTTCCTTGATAATTTCGGGACCGCTGACAGATGTGCGTGTCCCATGGATCAGACTCATCCACCAGGAATCCAGTTATTCAGAAGCTTCATCGCTGCTGCGGAGGTCGGCGCTGGAAATTATTAGCATGTGGTGTTGGTTAACATCAAAACACCATAGCAAAAAAGGGAAAACTGATAACACATGCCAGTAACCCGGCACATGATTATGATACTGTACATGTGGCAGAGCACACATTCTCCCCCCACCATCCAAAAACAAGGAAATGGAGATATAAGAGGGTCATTTTCTTCTATAATGTTTTGATGACTTATGTATTGTTTTATTTGACTCCTAGAAAGAGAAAAATACATCCCTAAACACTAATGGCCGCCACCCTGCTGCCCGCTACTGGGTTTCCCTGGGGCAAATATGGCATATATGTTTATCAAGGTCATACCTCTCATAGGCCCGGAATATGTGGGAAGGAAATAGAGGTCCAGCCTTGGTTGACCTCACAACCACCTGTAGTGGGAAGGAAATAAAGGTCCAGCCTTGGTTGACCTCCCAACCACCGGTAGTGAGAAGGAAATAGAGATCCTAGCTTGTTGACCTCACAACCAGCTGTAGTGGGAAGGAAATAAAGGTCCAGCCTTGGTTGACCTCCCAACCACCGGTCAGTCGAGAAGGAAATAGAGGCTGGTCAGCCTTGGCTGACCTCCTAACCACCAGTAATGGGAAGGAAATAAGGTCTAGCCTTGGTTGATCTCCCAACCACCGGTGGTGGGAAGGAAATAGAGGTCCAGCCTTGTTACCTTCTAACCACCGGTAGTAGGGAGAAATAGGGGTCCAGCCTTGGTTGACCTCCCAACCACTGGTAGTAGGGGTCCAGTCTTGGTTGACCTCCTAACCACCAGTAGTGGGAAGGAAATGGAGGTTCAGCCTTGGTTAACCTCCCAACCACCTGTAGTGGTAAGGAAATAGAGGTCCAGCCTCGGTTGACCTCCCAACCACCTGTAGTGGGAAAATAGAGGTATAGCCTTGTTGACTGCCCAACAACCGGTAGTGGGAAGGAAATAAAGGTCCAACCTTGGTTGACCCCCCCAACCATGGGAAGAATTGGGGAACAGAAAGTTGGCCAATGGCATGCCTTATAGAGAAAACAGGCGATACCTCCTAAGCCAATGAACAGCAGCAGCAACTGACTGCAGCCTGTGACAGGCTAAGCATGTATTTCTAGTCATTTCTAATTCGTTAAAAGATGCCCAGTGGGTAGAGATCAACCGTGAAAGGGTAGTCATTGGAATATGTGGGGGACAGGTTAGTGAAACTGACTGTAGACCTGGTGTGACACCGACTTACTCCCCGCCCCGGCTGGGTCATGTCCAACCTGCACTCCCCCGGTGTCCACATGTGCTGATGACTCGTTCCCCTACAGGGGTCTGTGCATGCAGCCCAAGTCTGCTGGGAATGTGCTTAGGGCATGCACACTGGTCCTCTTCTTAAAGGGCCGCCATGCTATTTCCAGGAAATACCTCTCAGCCTATGGCTGAGAGGCACAATGTATTTAGGGCACCCTTCCATTAGGGGAGGTGTCTGCACAACATTCCCAGTTAGTCAGTGTTCTGTCTGTCTAGCTAGTTGTAAAGTCCCGTTACCCCTGTGTCAGTCACCTATACCTGAGTCTGTCTTCCCATTCTGGTCTGTCCCTGCCATGCTCACCATACCTGTCTTTACTAGCCTGTACAGCCTGCCTCAGTCATCCCAACTGTACCTGTGTCTATACCTGAGTCAGTCATTTGTCCTGGTGGTCAGCAGACACAGTCCCGATTGCTGCCCTGGTGGTGGTACCTGGCATCTGCCTCGCAGTAGGCGCTTACTCAAGCCCCTCCCACTAGATGATAAGTGTGTCCACTAACCCGCTTGCTGCCCCTACACCGGCCACGAACGTTACACTGACTATTGCTTTCCTTTACAAATAAATGTCTCTAGCTTGGACATTCCCTTTAAGGGGAACCTGTCAAGAGGAATTTCTACCTAAAACTGATGGTATTGTTGAAGAGGCGCTCTCATTCTGAGTAAATTGATACCATGTTTTTTTGCAAAAATCCGCTTTGCCATTGATGAGAAATCCATCTTTGAAGTTATATGCAAATGAGCCGCAAGTGCATTGTGGCGTGACAAAGCACTTCCAGTTCTCACTCCTTATTTCCTGCCAGGTGCCTGCCTCCTGTGTTTGATTGACAGGTAAGTCCAGCGCTCACATGAGATCTTCACGAGGGGAGATAGATGATAGAGACCAGACTGACCTGACAATCAAATGTAGGAGGCAAGAGTGCAGAGAGAAATAGGAGTAAGGGCTGAATAAGTGAAGTTCCTTGTCACGCCTCAATGCACTTGCGGCTCATTTGCATATAATTTTAAATCTAGATTTCTCAGCAATGGAAAGGGGAACTTCTAAGCCGAAGGTATCGATTAAAGCCAGCTTTACACCTTACAATTAGGGATGCGATCTCGTATGCGATGTGACACGCCCAGGTCGCATATGCGATTGAATGAGATTGCACGTAGGTCGTTCATTTGCTGTCACACGTGCGTTAGTAGCCTATGTTAAATTGATCAATTTTGTGTGCGATCCTTTAGATCATGTGTTCTGTGACGTATGCATCGGGCACCCTTTTTTTTTTTTATTTATTGACTTGCCAAGCGTGTGTAATGTGTAGGGATGCGTTTTTACTATGTCATCTGCCATTCAGCTCTGCTACATGGCCGCTGACAGCAGACATAGACAGCCATGTAGCAGAGCTGAATGGCAGATGACAGCAGACATAGACAGCCATGTAGCAGAGCTGAATGGCAGATGACAGCAGACACAGACAGAGCCGCACTGTCAGAATGAACTCGGTTGAACCTCACCCGACTTCACGGTCATGCTGCGGCTCTGTCTGTGTCGCGTCCTGATTAGCGGTCACCAGTGAAGGGCTCACCGGTGACCGCTAAACTCCTGAGTGACTGAATTGAGCAGCCCTCTCTCATACTCACCGATCCCCGTTCCCCGGCGCTGCACGGCGTTCACACTGCTCCGGCGGCTTTTACTGTTTTGAAAAAGCCGGCCGCCCATTAAACAATCTCGTATTCCCTGCTTACCCCGCCCACCGGCGCCTATGATTGGTTACAGTGAGACACGCCCCCCACGCTGAGTGACAGGTGTCACACTGCACCCAATCACAGCAGCCGGTGGGCGTGTCTATACTGTGTATTGAAATAAATAATTAAATAATTAAAAAAAACGGCGTGCGGTCCCCCCCAATTTTAAAACCAGCCAGATAAAGCCATACGGCTGAAGGCTGGTATTCTCAGGATGGGGAGCTCCACGTTATGGGGAGCCCCCCAGCCTAACAATATCATCCAACAGCCGCCCAGAATTGCCGCATACATTAGATGCGACAGTTCTGGGACTGTACCCGGCTCTTCCCGATTTGCCCTGGTGCGTTGGCAAATCGGGGTAAAAAGGAGTTATTGGCAGCCCATAGCTGCCAATAAGTCCTAGATTAATCATGTCAGGCGTCTATGAGACACCTTCCATGATTAATCTGTAAGTGACAGTAAAAAAAACACACACACATGAAAAAATCCTTTATTAGAAATAAAAAACACAAACACATTCCCTCATTACCAATTTATTAACCCCCGACAAACCCTCCATGTCCGGCGTACTCCACAGTCCTCCAGCGTCGCGTCCAGCTCTGCTGCATGGAGGTGACAGGAGCAGCAGAAGACACCGCCGCTCCGGTCACCTCCACGCAGGTAATGAAGACAGCCGCGCGATCAGCTGATCTGTCACTGAGGTTACCCGCGGCCACCGCTGGATCCAGTGACAGCGGGTAACCTCAGTGACAGCTCAGCCGATCGCCGGCTGTCTTCATTACCTGCGTGGAGGTGACCGGAGCGGCGGTGTCTTCTGCTGCTCCTGTCACCTCCATGCAGCAGAGCTGGACGCGACGCTGGAGGACTGTGGAGTACGCCGGACATGGAGGGTTTGTCGGGGGTTAATAAATTGGTAATGAGGGAATGTGTTTGTGTTTTTTATTTCTAATAAAGGATTTTTCGGGTGTGTGTGTTTTTTTACTGTCACTTACAGATTAATCATGGAGGGTGTCTCATAGACGCCTGACATGATTAATCTAGGACTTATTGGCAGCTATGGGCTGCCAATAACTCCTTATTACCCCGATTTGCCAACGCACCAGGGCAAATCGGGAAGAGCCGGGTACAGTCCCAGAACTGTCGCATCTAATGTATGCGGCAATTCTGGGCGGCTGTTGGCTGATATTGTTAGGCTGGGGGGCCCCCCATAACGTGGAGCTCCCCATCCTGAGAATACCAGCCTTCAGCCGTATGGCTTTATCTGGCTGGTTTTAAAATTGGGGGGGAACCGCACGCCGGTTTTTTTAATTATTTAATTATTTATTTCAATACACAGTATAGACACGCCCACCGGCTGCTGTGATTGGGTGCAGTGTGACACCTGTCACTCAGCGTGGGGGTGTGTCTCACTGCAACCAATCATAGGTGCCGGTGGGCGGGGAAAGCAGAGAATACGAGATTGTTTAATGGGCGGCCGGCTTTTTCAAAAAAGTAAAAGCCGCCGGAGCAGTGTGAATGCCGTGCAGCGCTGCGCTGGAGATCGGGGATCGGTGAGTATGAGAGAGGGGGTAAGAGGGATAAACTGACATGGACAGAGAGAGAGGGACAGAGATAGTGACGGACTGACAGAGATTAGTGAATGACAGACATTGTGAGGCGCTTCAGAATGCAGCTTTTCAGCTGCGCTCTGAAGCGGACCTTTTTTAAGCTGCGGTGCAGAGCGCACACCTGCGCACATAGCATCAGACACCAAAATCGTATGAGGGATGTCACACGTTACAATTGACTAGTTTCGTACTACCAAACGTCCAATGTATGAGGAATAAACGACGTGTATGCGATCACCGTATTTTCGTTCAATATCGATCGCATGTAGGTTTCACACGCAAACACGTCACGAACGATGCCGGATGTGCGTCACTTACAACTTGACCCCGACGACGGATTGAAGGATTTATTGAAGTGTGTAAAGCAGGCTTTACTCAGTGTGAGATCGTCTATAGAGCGTTACCTTAGGATTCAGGTAGAAATTCCTTGTGTCATAGGATCCCTCTAAATGGTCACTGTTGTTTCAAAAACCTTTGTATAAGTCAATAGTACAAGCAAATAAAAACTGACAATTTTGCAGTGGCCTCTTAATTTTTGCCAGAGCTCTATATTACACTATTAGGAAAGTTGAATGTTCCTTATATAATTTGTTGGTTGGTACAAATGACAAATGGTTTAATTTAGCAATACTCATTGTACACAGCACGGCGGTAATCGATGGTGCATTGCTTGTATCTGAAAATAAGAACTGGAATTACATAATTAAAGGAATTAACAATTAATTACCCCATCATTTTATATAAATACATCCATGTAAAAGTGCGTTTAAGGTGGAATTGCTCGGTATGTAACAAACCGAAGTTTCCCGTTGGAGTAAACAGTTATTTTTGTCTTTCTCCCTCGTGATTACAGCACACGAATACACTTAATTGGTTTTTGGAGAACAATGAAAGTTAATCCACCTTGCAGAATCTGAATGTGTAACAGTACACAGGCGAGCTGTAAATTAATAAGTCACTCATAAAAGGCCACTTCTTTTTTTTTCTTTACTTGTAGAAAATACTGTGTTATTTTTGGCACAACTATACCGGCAGATAAAAACAGTTTCATAAATTATAATGTGTTGGTCGCTTGCCCGAGCTTGAAAACTCGTTATGAAAAAGATGCAGAGAAAGGAAATCCTTTTCTGAGTGTTACAAATGAAACCACAATTCCGTTTTGTTTTGTTTTTTTACGGTTTAATGACAATTTTTGGGAATACAATAGAAAACAAGAGGTTTTGATGGTTGGTTGGTTTTGCTTTAATTATGGTAGAACAGGTATTTGGATGGATCTAAAGAAGACTTGAAAAGGGTTGACCACTACTGGACTACCCCTGATTATTCAATTTAGGACCCCAATTACAAAAAACAAGCAAAAGTGGATACACACCTCCAACAACAGTACCATTATAACAATGTTGGTGCTGCTAACGTTACATTATTGTGTCACGTGCCCACTGCAGCTTTCCGTGAACCTTCCAGATGTCCTTGGAAAGTTGGCTGTACGCTTAATGTTATTGGACCCCATTGGGCTTCCAGTATTAGAGTTCTTAAAAAGCTAGAGACCACTGGACAAAGGTGATCAAACCTACGGTATCTCTGGACCCCATTGCGCTTCCATTATTAGACTTCTTGTAAGGCTAGAGACCACTGGCCAAATCTGGACACCATTGGGCTTCCAGTATTATACTTCTTGTAAGACTAGACACCACTGGCCAAAGCTGATCAAAACTTACTGTAACTCTACACCCCGTTGGGCTTTCAGTATTAGACTTCTTGTAAGGCTACAGAGCACTGGCTAAAGCTGATCAACCCTACTGTAACGCTGGACCCCATTGCGCTTCCATTATTAGACTTCTTGTAAGGCTAGAGACCACCGGCCAAATCTGGACACCACTGGGCTTCCAGTATTAGACTTATTGTAAGGCTAGAGACCACTGGCCAAAGCTGATCAAACCTACTGCAATGCTGGACCCCATTGGGTTTCAGTATTAGAATTCTTGTAAGGTTAGAGATCACTGGTCAAAAATGATCAAATCTACTGTAACTCTGGACCTCATTGGGCTTCCAGTATTAGCGTTCTTGAAAGGCTAGAGACCACTGGACAAAGGTGATCAAACCTACGGTATCTCTATACTCCATTGGGCCTCCAGTATTAGACTTCTCTTAAGACTTGGAACCATTGGCCAAAGCTGATCAAACCTACTGTAACTCTGGACTCCATTGGGTCTCCAGTATTAGACTTCTTGTAAGGTTAGAGACCACTAGTCAAAGATGATCAAACCTACTGTAACTCTGGGCCCCATTGGGCTTCCAGTATTAGACTTCTTGTAAGACTAGAGACTACTGGCCAAAGCTGATCAAACCTATTGTAACTCTGGACCCCATTGGGTTTCCAGTATTAGACTTCTTGTAAGGCTATAGACCACTGGCCAAAGCTGATCAACCCTACTGTAACTCTGGACCCCATTGGGCTTCCAGTATTAGACTTCTTGTAATGCTAGAGACCACTGGCTAAAGCTGATCAAACCTATTGTAACTCTAGACCCCATTGGACTTTCAGTATTAGACTTCTTGTAAGGCTAGAGACCACTGGCCAAAGCTGATTAAACCTACTGTAACTCTGAACCCCACTGGGCTTCCAGTATTAGAATTTATGAAAGGCTAGAGGCCACTTGCCAAAGCTGATCAAACCTACTGTAACTCTGGACCCCATTGGGCTTTCAGTATTAGACTTCTTGTAAATCTAGAGACCATGGGCCAAAGCTGATCAAACCTACTGTAACTCTGGACCCCATTAGCCTTCAAGTATTAGGCTTCTTGTAAGGCTACAGTCCACTGGGCAAACCTGATCAAACCTACAGTAACTCCATTGTTTGATACAGAACCTCAAGCCAAATTAACTTGTTCTTTCATTCTGGTGATAGGTGGGGTTCCTGGGGGGGATCGATACCATTCAGTGGTATGACATACATTCATACTATTATTGAAGTCAATAGAATGATGGAGGAAATAGTATTGAAGTGACAGATGACCTCTAATGTCATTGTCATCTCAACAACTTAGATGTAAAATGGGATGGATAGGATCCGTCATTGCTTAGCACATCGCAAATGGTGTAAGTTGCCCATGTGGATGGCAACAGGAAATGTTTTACCACAGTAGTATCAAAGTAGATAACAATATGGTGTACAATATGAGACTGCTTTTGTTATATAGTCCAGAACTAAGAGTGAAAACCAAGATTGCATTGTCCACCAAAAACTAAAAGACCCCATGCTTTGACATAATAAATACACTAGGTGACAAAGATATACACAAAAAAGACCTTACATAATATTAGGTTGTAACAGACAAACAAAGGTCAACCATAATGTGGATCTTAAGTCTGCCGCCTCGGTGCGGACCAGTGTGCTCGGATCCGGGGTGGTCGTGGCTCAAGGGGTCCGGACCCGGGCTCGGCAGACACTCCGATCCTTGAAAGGGGGATTATTTACAGAGGAGAAGTTCGTGACGCCACCTGCGGGTTGTGGTAATGGAAGTACCGCCGCTGCTCGAAGGAGTACCGGGGCAGATGGTGTGGAACAGCAAGGTCAGTCCCTCCGCAGGTAGGGAAGGCCCCAGCCTTTGGGGTGTTGGTGGATATTTGGGAGCACAGGGTGCAGGGGAGCCAGGGTACTCACTGTGGGTAGTCGTGGTGAAGGATGAGGATTATAAAGCAGACACTCACACTGAAGATAAACAAAAGACTCTGTGCATCACAGTCACTACGGGGAGCCCGTCCAGGTGTCCGCTGCCACCAGTGTCACTTGGTAATCCGGAGCCGCCTCCGTGCACAATTTAGTTCTCCATTGTGGCCCCTTGGCTTGAAGCTGTTAGGGCCCCGCTCACTATATTTAGTGTAGCTGTGCTCTTGATGGCTGGCACTTGGGATTTTAGTGGGCCACTTTACTGTAAAGCCCTATTCCCCGCGGTGTGCTGTCGCCTTCAATCTCTGAGCTCTTAGGGAAGTTCATAAAGAGATTCTCCCTCCCAGGTTAATTATCAGGACGTCAAATCGGTTCCTGACCTAGGGTCCTGTACCCCGTCATGCTCGGTACCGGTCAGTTTTTTGGGTTTCTGATGCCGACAATCCTCCTAGACTGTGTCCGTCGCACCCTTCTCCAATGTCTCTGCCACCAGTCCCTGACTCCACTGGTCCCGGACCACCGTCTGCGACCCAACCTCGGTCTAGCTCCCCAGGAGCCACCACTCCAGCTCCTAATTCTCACTGAACTGCCTCTTCACTTCCTCCCTCCCACCAGTCTTGCCAGACCTCTAGGTGGGTGGCCCTATTCCAGCTTGACCAACCCACTGGAGTGTCTGACAGGTCATGATGTGAGGTGTGATTGGGATTTGTGGTGCTGATGGTAGTTACACCGGTTTCTTAGGAACTTGGAACCATGGGGTGTAGGCCCTGCGCCCTGAGTAAGGATTGCAGTACCCTGTGGCACCCTGATATACTCAGGGGTGCTACATAAACATCATAGTTATGAGTGACAAAAGCCAACACCAAACTGTACCTGACACAATAATGAGCTTTTTAAGACCAGCAGAAGACAACTCAACAATGGACTTTAAACAGTGATGAGATGTAAAGGTTTAGGAAAAGACACCAAAGTCTGACATAATCATGAGCTGAACAAAGACCAGCAAAAAAAAGAGCCCAAAATGGGCCTAAAACAGTTATGTGAAACAAAAAAATCTTACATAATATTGTGGACCCTAATGTGGAACTTAAGCATCATAGTAATGAGTCACAAAAGTCAACACCAAACTGTACCTGACACAATAATGAACTCTTGAAGACCAACAGAAGACAACCCAGCAGTGGACCTTTAACAGTGATGAGATGCAAAGGTTTAGCAAAAGACAAGACCAAAGTTGACCTGAGATAATGATGAGCTGAACAAGTACCAGCAAAAGAAAGCCTAAAATGGGTCTAAAACAGTAATGTGCCATAAAGTTCCTCTACAAGACAACATCAAAGTGGACCGGAGAGAACAATCAGACCTAGAAGAACAACCCTAAAGTGAACCTAAAGTTTTGACATACCCTCCCAAAAAATATTTTTTGTAGAAAATGAGCCCCCGAAGGACCATCAGAAAACATCACCAAACTGGACCTAACACAATAATGGTCTCAAAGGTCCAACAAAAGACAACTCAAAGTGGACTCGACAAAAAGAGGGACCCAAAAGAACAAGCAGAAGACAACCCTAAAAGAGAAAACTAAAGCAATGATGGGTCACAAAGGTCCAGGAGAAGACAACACAGAAGTGGATGTGCACATGTTCTGTAAAGATGGTCAAAATATTCTTCTCTTCTGGGCCCAAGAAGCTGAAGCACGCTGGCGGAATGAACACAGGAAATATCTGAATAAACTGCAATAGACAGCGCCAATCTAAATAGACTACCACGGTCATCACAATCAAAGGCTATAACTTTATGTAAAAAAAATTCTTTCATTTCGATGACCGGGACATTCTACAGAAGTATCACAGATGCTATTCCCAAGCAGCTGAGAATGCGGCCAGTATCAGCCGTAACTTTCATCACTCACTTCCCTCATTAACCCCATCATGGGCTGGCAATTTTATCGACCAATTAACTAGTGTATCCTTATGGCAGCTGATCAGTGAGTAATTGAGCAGCTGTGTCTATGCCGATCCAAATGTGTTCTAGGTCACTGTCCACTCTCGACCATCCATGATTCCCATGAAGCTTGCAGGGGGGTCGCACTGTCTGAGGCTAAATATAGCCTCCAGACAATGAGAAAAAAAGTATTCGAGAACTGCATTCGCCTTTTCAAAAAACTCAGATGTTTATTTTTCCAGGATCCATTGCTAATTCAATATGGCCTCCTAAAATAAAAGTCGGCCAAATCAGACTATGGTCAATAGGCTCAAATTTGCAAAATATGACCTAATGGGGCAGAGTTACTCTTGTGAGATTGCCTTCACCTTGGCAAAAACTATGCCAGGTTTTGCAGCTTACTCACAAAGAAGGCTTAAGGGGGCTTTACATGCTGCGACATCGCTAATGAGGAGTCGTTGGGGTCACAGAATTGGTGACGCACATCCGGCCGCATGAGTGATGCCGTTGCGTGTGACACCGATAAGCGATTTTGCATCGTTGCAAAAACGTGTAAAATCGCTAATCGGTGACATGGGGGTCCATTCTTAAAATCGTTACTGCAGCAGTAACGAAGTTGTTCCTCGTTCCTGCGGCAGCACACATCGCTCCGTGTGACGCCGCAGGAACGAGGAAGGTCACCTTACCTGCCTCCCGGCTGCTATGCAGAAGGAGGAGGTGGGCGGGATGTTACGTCCCGCTCATCTCCGGCCCTCCGCTGCTATTGGGCGGCGGTTCAGTGACACTTCAGTGACGTCGCTGTGACGCCGCACGGACCGCCCCCTTAGAAAGGAGGCGGTTCGCCGGTCACAGCGACGTCGTCGGACAGGTAAGTATGTGTGACAGCTCTGGGCGATGTTGTGCGGCACGGGCAGCGATATGCCCGTGTCGCGCAACAGATGGGGGCGGGTACCCACACTAGCGATATCAGGACCGATATCGCAGTGTGTAAAGTAGCCTTTAGAATGTAACACTAATCATGGTGCAAAGTATGCCACCCAAGATGTGCCGTAATGTAAAAACAAAAGGGTCTAAAGATGACTAACTAGAGTTGAGCAAATGGATTGTCAGCATACGGACCACATTGGCAGTTCTTGGCCATCGGACCAGTGCACTATGATCCTCCTACCATGTGTGACAGCTCTGGCTTATCTTCTGACTAGTAGGCCACTCCCTTGTTATTCCATTGCAGCACAACGCACCCATGACATGGTGGCATCCAAATATTCAGAAAGTACGACTGGAATTTAACAGATAGTAGGAAGTTTGTAGGACCCCAGTTATGGTGATCACAGACTACCAACTGGTATAACACTGTCCCCAGTCCACATCGGACTTTGCAAGTAGCCTGGCAGCCTCCTTTAAGATGAGTTTCTTAGGCCTATATCAGGCCTTACAAAACACGCACCTGGGTCCTGGTATTTAGACTTCAGTGAACCTAAGACTTTTAGTTTGTACATAAGTCCCTGCCTGCAGCCTTCAGTACCTTTGCAACCTGTCTGCAGTCTCTAGAACGTTTCCTGGTCAACTGTGGCTTTCAGTCCTTCCGTTACCTATCTGCTTGTGGCTTTCTGCTCCTCTGCAATCTGTCTGCAGCCTCCAGGATGTTTCCTGGCCACCTACCACTTCATGTCCTTCAGTTACCTGTCTGCTTGTATCTTTCAATTCCTCTGCAACCTGTCTGAGGTCCCCAGACATCTCTTGTCTGCCTGCGTTTTCCAATCCTTCAGTTAACTGTCTGCTTGAGGCTTTTGGTTACTCTGCAACCTATCTCCAGGAAATCTGCTGGCCGCCTGCAGCTTCCAATCCTTCAGTTACCTGTTTGCTTGTGGCTTTCAGTTCCTCTGCAACCTGTTTGCAGTCTCCAGTACATTTTGTGGCTGGCTGCAGCTTCCAGTCCTTCAGTTAACTGTCTGCCTGTGGCTTTCAGTTCCTCTGCAACCTGCCTGCGGTCACCAGGATATCTCCTGGCCACCTGAGGCTTCAAGTCCATTAGTTTTCTGTCTGCTTGTGGCTTTCAGTTTTCCTGCAACTTGTTTGTGATCTCTAGGACATCTTATGTCTGACTGAGGCTTCCAGTCCTTCAATTACCTGTCTAGTTGTGGCTTTCAGTTACTCTGCAACCTGTCTGAAGTCTCCAGGACGTCTTTTAGCTGCCCAAGACCTTCTGTCCTTCAGTTACCTGTCTGCTTGTGGATTTCAGTTACTCTGCAACCTGTCTGCAGTCTCCAGGATGTCTTCTGGCTGCCCGAGATATCCCATCCTTCAGTTACCTGTCTGCTTGTGGCTTTCAGTTATTCTGCAACCATTCTGCTGTCTTCAGGATGTCTCCTGCCACCTGAGGCTTATGGTCCTTCAGTTACCGGTCTGCTTTTTGCTTTCAGTTAGTCTGCAACCTGTCTGCAGTCTCCAGGACATCTCCTGGTTGTCTGAGGCTTCCAGTCCTTTAGTTATCTGTGTACTTGTGGCTTTCAGATATTTTTCAACCTGTCTGTTGTCTCCTCAATCTCTCCTGGCCGCCTAAGGCTTCCAGTCCTTCAGTTATCTGTCTGCTTGTGGCTTTCAGTTACTCTGCAACCTGTCTGCAGTCTACAGGATGTGTCTAGGCTGTCTGCCTGCGCTTCCAGTACCTCTGCTAATGGTTCACTGTCTGCCTGCAGTTTACCGTCCCTCTGCTGCCTGTGAACTACGTGGCTCACCCATCTGCTGCACCAACACCCATGTCCAATGTGTCCAACCAGACCTTGGGATTGGAGAATCCACCTCACCTAGCGAGTCCTTGACACCAACATGGCCTGATATTATTCTTACACAGCTCTATGAATAACTACATAGTTTTTTTGATGTTTTCAAATTGACAGGGGTGTGACTGATTAATTGTTTCTAATCACAACCAGCAGAATTGTGATTGCAGCTCTAAAGTATAATACAAGCCATAACTCAGGATTATTGTAAGACTCAACATTATGTAGATTCCTTTTAAACAGAAACTATAAAAAGGTGTTTTGTATGCGGTAATGAAAATGTTTCTCATCCAACTAGTAAGCCCCATTGATAATGTTAAAATGGTTCTCATTTGTGGAAAAAAAAACAAAAAAACAGAAAATATTCTTAAACAAATGATCCAAGGCAGGGGTGGAATGATCGCAGTCGCAAGAATCGCAAAGGGGCCCTGGGGTGCAGGGGCCCGCCGGCCCCAGCTTCAGCTGGAAGTGCGTCCGAGGCGGCACATCCAGCTGAAATGCATCACGGTGCAGAGACTCGTCAGGTACCTGTACTGCGATACACACTGACGGACAAACAGAAGTCTTCAGCTTTCAGCGGAGTCCCCGTCCGTGACTGAGACGGCACATGACAATGACGTCATGTGGTGCCATAGCACGGATGCATATGAAAGCTGACAGCCACTGTAGACCGGCTATAGAGGAGGACACAGCGCGACATGGAAGCCGGGGAGGGCGAGTACAATATATCCCAGGAGAGAAAGTGTATATACCAGGAGGGTCCCAGGAGATGAACATATATAACAGGAGTGGAACAATATATACCAGGAGGGTCCCAGGAGAAGAACACATTTACCAGGAAGGGGACAGTATATACCAGGATGGGGAACATATATACCAGAATGGGGGATGTATTTACCAGGAAGTAGCCCAGGATGGGGGACATTTACCAGGATAGGGAACATATTTGCCAGGTAGGAGGCCAGGATGGGGGACACTAGTACAGGATGGGAGGACATTATTACTATACTGTGGACCGGCTATAGAGGAGGACACTGTGTGACATGGGAGTCTGGGAGGGCGAGTACAATATATACCAGGAGAGGGACAGTATATACCAGGAGGTTCCCAGGAGAGGAACACATTTACCATGAAGAGGACAGTATATACCAGTATGGGGAACATATATACCAAAATGGGGGATGTATTTACCAGGAAGTAGCACAGGATGGGGGACATTTACCAGGATAGGGAACATATTTGCCAGGTAGGAGGCCAGGATGGGGGACACTAGTACAGGATGGGGAGACATTATTACTACACTGTGGACGGGCTATAGAGGAGGACACTGCGCGACATGGGAGTTGGGGAGGGCGAGTACACTATATACCAGGAGAGGAACAGTATATACCAGGAGGTGCCTAGGAGAGGAACATATATAGCAGGAGGGGAACAGTATATACCAGGAGGGGTCCAGGAGAGGAACAGAATATACCAGGATGGGGAACATATATACTAGAATGGGGGATGTATTTACCAGGAAGTAGCACAGGATGTGGGACATTTACCAGGATGGGGAACATATTTGCCAGGAAGGAGGCCAGGATGGGGGGGGGGGGCATTACTACATAAATGGGGAGGGCAATTTGTATACATACAAATGTGTACATACATCTGACCAAATTGCGGGGATGAGAGCGATGTGGGGGTCTAGGTCCAAATTTTGCACTGGGTCCTATCAAACTCTAGTTACGCCACTGATCCTAGGTCTTCCTAGCCTTTGTGGTCACATGCCAAACTATAGGCATCGAGCCATGATGTCGTTAGTACAACATGAACCTAATTGACTGTAAAGACTGGGAAGACCGCCGAAATTGGACCATCGTGGGAAATAAAAGGGAGTATTTTTTTTATTTTTATAACATTTATGACTTTTTTGATAACCCCGTCATAGTTTAGATAATTCTATCCAATTTCTTTTTTTAGCTCGATGTCCCCCCCCCCAGTAATTTCCTGTATATCAGCGTAGAGAGTAAGTCATCGTATTCAGCTGCCACAACAGATTTAGCTCTACAGAGCAAACAACGTAGGCGGACAATGGCTCTATGGAGCCGCGTGCTAGAAACCCGCCGATCAGAGCATCAGACAGGAAGCCAGCGTACTTAAGAGAACGGACGAGGCCTCAATGTTTATCAACACATTTCATATTCTGTCTCTCCGGCGGCCATAAACCGCTCTCGGAGGAACGCCTTATCACATCAGATGTGCAGTAAAGTTAAGTGGGAAAATAAATAAATCTACAACCGCGCATATTGTAAAGCAAATAAACAATCTGGTTTATCAGAAAGCAAATATGAACGACTATTTATAAAAACGGAAAACTGCCTCTTGTCGCAGAATTAATATGGTTTTGAAGATTTCGGAGAGCTGGCTCATAAAATTTGAGATTATAATAATAAAAAAAGGGGGGAGGAAGAGTGGCCTGACTTTAAAGAGGACCAGCCAACAGGATTTAGCGATCTGAAGTAAAGGCAGTATCATATTGGCAGTAAGATGCTGAATCCAGGCATACCTGTTGTAGAGAGATCCGATGATTGGTTGATGAAATATCTGTAATCAAACTTTGATTGACAGGTGCAACAGATGTAGGCTTTTGTGGGTCGGGTCCTCAGCGTTTATTCTTTCTCCTCCGACATCCTCCTGGCTTTCCCCCTTTTCTTTATTTGAATACTGTGCCGCCATTGTTGTTGTTGTTGTTGGCAGCACATGCGCATTGCCACAGTAATTCTGTCTTCATTAAAATGGTGCCGGAGTTCGCGATCCCCGGCGCCATTTTATTGACTATGAGAGGCATCAGCAAGTGCACAGATTTTATTTATTTTTTATATCTGCGCTTGCTCCCCTGCTGCTCATAGTCTTCACAACCGAAGATCGCGGTACGCGCATGCGCGGACTCTGCCACCATTTTAATGAAAACAGAATTACAGTGGCAATGTGCACTTTGATTGATGGGAGCAACGGGGTGAGGCCTTTGTGGGTCCTCGGCATTAATTTCTACTCCAGCATCCTCCTTGTCTGCCCCTTTTCTTTAGTTGAATATTGCGATATTCAAATAAAGAAAAGGGGCAGACAAGGAGGATGTCATTAAAATGGCGCTGGGCTGCACGCATTTGCAAACCACAATCTCTAACTGTGGAGACTCTGAGTGGCAGGGGAGCATGCGCCGATTTAAAAAAAATAAGCAAATAAAAATCTGCGCATGCGCCGATGACTCTCATAGTCTTCTCCGCAGGGTCTTCAATAAAATGGTGCCGAAGATCGTGGTAATTGCATGCACGGTCTCCGGCTCCATTCTAATGAAACCAGGAGCACACCAGAGGAGTAATTAATGCCGAGGACCTGACTGACAAATGCCCGCACCCGTCGCACATGTCAATCAAAGTTCAGGGCATTTCTGCAACTTATTTCTTCACAAAACATTGGATCTTTCTACAACAAGTATGCCTGGATTCAGTATTCTAGCGCCAGTATGGCACTGCCTGCATCTCATATAGCAAAATCCTGGTGGTTGGTCCTCTTTAAGCTACTGGACAGTAATGAAAAATTTGTAACAGTGCCCTCAAACTTTGTAGAGCCGAGGGGCCGTTCAGTCAGTTCTTGAAGTTGATGTCGTAAAAACGGGCAAACGTAAGAGTCTGAACATCTGTGACAAGGGTCAAAATGTGATATCTAGAAGACAGGGTCAGAGAATCTCAAAAACAGCAGGACTTGTTGGGATTTCTTGGTGAACAATGGTTAACAGTTGGGATGACCAAATTTGCCGAAATTCGATTTTGGTATTTTACTAAAATTTGGCCAGGAAATTTGATTTGTCTCAAAGTAATTTCACCTGAATCAAATGTGCCTCCATTGGCTCCATCTGGCTTTCATCTCTTTTGCCTGTCTTAATGACGCTTTCTGCACTGTATAGCCTTCAAGATGATGTGATATCATGACAACACATGTGTTACGGAAAGTTAAGTCAAAGTCTCAAGAAACACACTTTGTGATATCCTAACATCACTACGTCAAGAGATTCACCATCAGAAGCCTACTCAGTGAAGGAGCTACTCGTTCTGGTTGAAGGAAGACATGGAATGGGACATCACTTGCCATGAAGACCAGAAGATATCGGAGCCACAGGGAGCCAGCGGAGGACTGTGGATGGAGCCTGCGAGACAGGTGAGCAAACTTTTTTTAGTTATTTTTACCCACTCTACTGGTCTTCTAAAATTCAGAAAAATGATGGTTTTGCTGGATTTGCAATGTTGTACCGGTTTTGTCCTGACCCAAAGTCAGACTATGGAAATCAAAAATTGTTTAAAAGAACTGAAGTCCTCAGTGGTTGATACCTTTTAATGGCTAACTGAAAAGATGGTAATAATAGCAAGCTTTCGAGACTACTTAGGTCTCTTCATCAGGCATGGTGTTACCATGCCTGATGAAGAGACCTGAGTAGTCTCGAAAGCTTGCTATTATTACCATCTTTTCAGTTAGCCATTAAAAGGTATCAACCACTGAGGAATTCAGTTCCTTTAAACAATTTTTTATCTCTCCTGGCTAACACGGTACAAAGATATATTTTACCTGTATGGAAATGAAATCACCCAAAAATTAGGATTTGGGCACATCCCAAAGTTTTTCTACAATTCAAGGCAAATTGGATTCACAGATTCATTCATCTCTGGTTAGTACCTTCCAAAAATAGTCAAAGGTAAAACAACTATAGCACAACCAGTGAACCGGAGAAGGTTATTCAACAGGTTCAATCGTAAATAAGAGCTGCATATCATGATGTATTGAGGAGACACTGGAGTGTAGCCTCAGGGAGTAGTTAGCAGACCAACCACTAGGGGGCAATACGGTAGTAAACAAGCCTGGACTAAAGTAACGCTGCCCCGTAGGGAATCACTGAACCTCACAACAGTGAGCAGTAAACTGGCAAGCCCACTACAGGGCAGTAGACTAGTCAGCAAGCCGGGTCTGCAACGGGATGTCTTGTCAAAAGTACAGGAGAAGGCAAAGTGTGGTCAGGTGATAGCCAAAAGGTCAGGAACTGGGAAATTCGTCAAACAGGAGCGGGGAAGCCGGGGGACGAGGACTGGAAAGGGGACACAGGTCAGAGTTCAGCCAATAGGCAAAGGGACGGATGAACAGAGGAGGACTGGGGACCGGAGGGGAACAGAGGTGGAAACAAGGACAAGACTAGAGACACAGGTCAGGTATGATTCGGCGGGAGACAGAGGTCAGATTGGGTCGGCGGGGAGACGGAGGTCAGAACAGGACAGGACAGAACACAGGTCACTTAAGGGAACGTAACATAACTGAGCCGGAAATATCACTGGCATAGCACAAGAGGTGCAGCACCAGGATATAGCGGCCAGCCAATCAAAGAGAGGCAAGAAGGATTAACCAACCCCTCATGACCTGGAACCCTGAGAAGGAGTACTAGCAATGACTCAGCAACGGCAGAGCCAGGCCTGGATCATGATACTGCAGTAGCACAAATTGCTGATAAGCCATTATTGGCTATAAGTGAAAAGTCTTGGAACACATAGACCATTGTGGCTTGAGAGAACTGGGGCTGTATGTACTAGGATAAATAGATGGAGATTGACCAGTGAGTCCATGTAACCCCTGTCCATTACTGTAATGGTCTACATGTTAGCATCAGAACTGGCCATGGTGCAATGGAATATGGTGGTTTTGTCTTACTTGGTCTCGTAAGGAAACATGGGTCCATGTGCATCGTTTACCGTATGAAGAAGATGAAGACCGCAGTTGGTGCTCCCAATGGATCCATTGGGAGCGCCAACTGTGGTCTTCATCTTCTTCACACTGCACCTGTGATATCTACGACGGACGCAGCATATCCATTACCTAAAACCATCATCAGTCTCATACTACGAGCCCATTGTGTATAGAACACAGGTGAGTGCATACTCCCCTTATGCACGCTCCATTTAAGTTCAATATCATGCTCAGATAAGCGCCACATCTTTTCGATTCAATTTCTCCTCCATGGGGATATATTGATCCTTTAGCATGGGAAGAAATGGCACTAGGATGCCCTAAAGGAAGAAACCATGGGTTCCGACAAAATTTATAGGTGATACTAGGGAAGCTTATCAGTAGGATACCCAAATTATTAATGATGGACTCTTCTAAAAAAAATATGTATTGTTCAAAGTCGTCACGGGGTATGTAATGACAGACCAGGGGCCCCTAGGCTGACACTCAGACTCGAGACCCTGCACTGTCCCTTATCTCAGAGGTAGGCTTGATGGCAGCCAGGTCCAAGCCCCGATCATGACCCTGACTCCTGTTCGAGCCCTGATCTTACTCCCCCCCCCACCCTTGGGGCGGGCTGGAAAACACAATAACAAAGACCCACAGAAATTACACAGACAGGGGAGAATGAAAACTCATACACAAAGCACTCAAAACACACAGGAGACGCTATATGTGTACCGGGGAATAAAGAAAAGGGAAGAAAATAACCGTATAACAGGGGAACTTCCACACCACTCAAAAATCGCAACTACAGATCGCCATAAACAGGATCACCATTAAAACCAGGATCGCTGGAGCTATGCTGAAGCAATAATTGGCACATACTGTATGAAAACCATGCCTTAAATAGGGAGCAAACAGCTGTACGTGGCAATTAGGAACCTGAGGCCAGTGAACCTGAATCAGCCAACGCCCGACTCTAGCTGAAAAATTCTGATGCCCCAGGTTGCTTGTCAGAATCAGTAGTGTGAACAAAGTCTGATGCCGCCGTGCCACCAAGTGCGTACAGAGCCGAACATCCCAAGACAAAAGTGGACACCCCCTTCACCTTTACTCGGGTCCTGAATGAGTTAACTGGCTAACAAAAGACTTTTTTAGCCAGTAAAAAAATAATGTCCCATATGTTGTGTGCAATTATTGAGATGAAGCTGGAGCATCTAAGAAGTCCAGCAATGCCCTACAATACCCAGTTGAGTAGTGGTGGTGGAGAACGTTGTTTGTAGACTGTGTTAGTTATGTTTCACCATGATGACTATAATCCCATCCAGTTTCTTGTTCACCGCTTTTATCTTAGCTTCAAACAAGGGTGGTGCTCACTTATAAGTGTTAGTGACCCAGGTAGAAGCACGACGCGCGGATTTATTGGTCTATTCAACATTACTCATCATCTCGTAGCAGGTCTGGACTAGTGCAACAAAAGGTAGAGACGGAAAACTTGTATGGAATGTGCAGACTGCTCCAAAGTCAGATCAACTCATGGAAAAGAAGCTTGTCACAAACAAGATGTTTGATTTTGGTTGGGATCACATTGTCGTAAAAATACCTTGTGACTGCCAAAAGGAGAACGTGAACAATACCGCAATGCCAAGTGAGTCCTACAAACATTATGCCTTAGTTATAGGAAACTGTGGAGAGAGCAGTTACTGAAGAGACTTAGGATACTTTGCACGTTGCGACATCGCTACTGCGATATCGTCGGGGTCAAATCGAAAGTGACGCACATTCGGCGCCAGTTACGATGTCGTAACGTGTAAAGCCTAGATGCGCCGATTTACGATCGCAAAAGCGTCGTAAATCGGCGATCTGTGTAGCGTCGGTCATTTCCATAATTTCGGAACGACCGATGTTACGATGGTGTTCCTCATTCCAACGGCAGTACACATCGCTGTGTATGAAGCTGCAGGAGCGAGGAACATCTCCTACCTGCGTCCCGCCGCCAATGCGGAAGGAAGGAGGTGGGCGGGATGTTTACGTCCCGCTCATCTCCGCCCCTCCGCTTCTATTGGCCGCCTGCCGTGTGACGTCGCTATGACGCCGCACGACCTGCCCCCTTAGTAAGGAGGCGGTTTGCCGGCCAGAGCGACGTCGCAGGGCAGGTAAGTGCATGTGAAGCTGCCGTAGCGATAATTTTTGCTACGGCAGCTATCACCATGATATCGCATGTGCGACGGGGGCGGGGACTATCGCGCTCGGCATCGCTAGCATCGGCTAGCGATGTCGCAGCGTGCAAAGTACCCCTTAAAGGAAATCTGTCACCAGTTTTTTGCACCTAATTCCAGCGATGTGTCACTTATTCAGTTGCTTGCTGTAGTTTTTATAATATAATCATTTTATCAGCAGGAGATTATCACTAGAGAACAAATAAACCTGCTGCCATGTAGTCCATTACATTCATAGGTTCTATATAACCCCGCCTCTACCACTGATTGGCAGCCTATGCACAGAAAGCTGCCAATCAGTGATGTGGGCGGAGCATTCAGAGAACTGATAGATTTGCAGCAGATAAAGCAGTGATTTTATCAAATCTATAGCAAGCAGCTCAGTAAGTAACATATCACTGGAATCAGGGTCACTTCCCCATAATGCTGCTCCCAGATGGAGTAGCAAACATCTGGTGACAGGTTCCTTTTAAAAACCATTTTGCCACATTAAAAACACCAATATCATAAATGGTAGATGAAAGGTGAAAGGCGTTTTTCAAGTATGTGCTATATCGTACCATCACATCTATATTTTACAGCAGTCTGATTTTTCTATAAACGTCACGGTGATTTCTGATAATATCACCATTTAAAGGCATATCACTGCACAAGAATCTATTGTGTGTGATAAAGACCCAAATATAGGGGTCGAAACGTTGCATTTTTAGTTTTTTTTGGACTGCCTGTTGTCATGACTGACGGCTATCAGTGTTCCTTGGAGTGTGGCCGGAGGGAGAGGCCCCCTCCATGCCTCGTTCCCGGGATCACGGTGCCTTATCTATTTCCGTTCATGCGGCGCCAGTTATAATTCTGCTGTGCGTTGTGTCGCTGGTCCCTGTAAGTTGTTTGATCCTGCCTCCCATCCTGACTGTCCATCCTCCCCGCTTCCCATCCTGACTGCCTCCGTTCCTCTCTGACACCCATCCTCCCTCTTCTGTTGTTCCGTCCTCCTATACTCCCTGCTATTACCTGCTCTCCTGGCTCCCGACTTTGACTTGTAATTAAACTCTGGTTCCGCACTCCCCCGGTCTTTGACGTTCTCTCTCAGTTTCCTGACTTGGCGCTCCCTTGACTCTGTGTCCGTCTGATCCCTGGTACCACGTCGACCTCTTGGCTCTGACTCCGGCCCGTATGACCATCCACTACTTCCATTAGGGAGACTAGTGCCATCGACTGGAGAGTTTCGGCCTAGCACTCTCCTGGTGTTACAGCTCCCCCTGCTGGTTTGTTAGTCTAGTGCCACCTAATGGAGAGTCCCTGCCTAGCATTCTCCTGGTGTTCCAGCTCCCCCTGCTGGTTCATTACACCTGTACAATAAAGTACTTATTTCATTTTGGTGTGCCAGGTCTGATATATGTATCTGTGCACACCAACGTTCCCCTGACAGATAAGGATCTGACATGGTCGATTTTGGGCAGTAGAATGTTTGGTTCTCGGTGAAAGAAGCCTCCACCTCCATATCTCGCACTGTTGAGCTCTTTTATGTTCTCTACGAGAGAGCCAGTGGTGGAGGAGTCTGGCTCTCTTGAAGAGAACATGTAAGAGCTCAACAGTGCGAGATATGGAGGTGGAGGCTTCTTTCACCGAGAACCAAACATTCTACTGCCCAAAATCGACCATGTGGAGCTCAGAGAGAGACGTCGAACGACTTGTTGAACCATCGTTGAGCCAACAGCCAATTGACCTAAATTTTTGTAGACCTCTTGGGTAGATACTTTTTTTTCCATGGAAGGTTTCATCTTTAATTTTCACTTAATGTGTACACAGAAAAAATAGATCAAAACATCACATATCTGCTCATAACCATAAATGTGAAGAATACCGGAAACTTTAGTTTAGATCTTTAGGCTGATTAGATAGAAGGGTCATACGTATTGAGAAAATGATCCTCTATCAAAGTTTACTCAAACCTACAAGCGTCAGCTTTCTCCTCCTCCCCGCCTTCACTTCTCACGACAAAAGAACCTGCAGAACTTGCCACACAACCATTATAGCAAGACGTCTCAAAGTGTTTCGCGCAAATGTATAACAGTCCCAGTTAATCCTTTGTCCAAGGTCCATTATTAGAAGAACATGGCTGCTTTTTTTCAGAACCAGCGTCACACCTGTTCTCAGGTCATAAGTGGTATAGCAGTACAAATGGGAATGATGCTGCAATACCATACTCATCCTGTGGACAGGTGTGGCGCTGTTTTTGGAGATTTTTTGTTCTCATTTTGGATAATCTTCATTTTTGGAACCTGAAGAACCCTTAATAATTCAGTGAGATTTACCTCTATCCACTAAAGAATTGGCTCAATGCAAATCAAATTCATGTAGAATTTTTAGGAATTATCTAATCCTGGTGATTCAGAAAAAAATTACCTAAAATGTCCATTGCCATTTTACAAATTACAGGAGATGGTATGGATGATATGTGATTTTGACCTGATGAAGGAGATGAACATTTCCGAAACACTTTGTTAATAAAATCACCATCACATCTCTCCTGGAGTTTTCTCTCATTTACGGTAGAGCGGCATTAACCCTTTGAATTCACTCAGAAGATTGCAAGAGACAAAGAAGACTCACATGACCTCAGGCTTCTCCATAATGCCTTTCAGCTGTTACATCATATAGTATAGCACAGACTATATAAAAGCTGAGGCAGGAAATGCAGCAGTCATGTTTTTGGGGAACCTGGATAGTGATAGGACGTAACACCTTGAAATTCAGCCAAATGTTTTGTGACTTTTGGCGGTTTTTCTACAGTTTGACTCAGCGCTGTCGAAATGGGTGGAACAAGAGCAGAGCTGGGGCACATTATATGGCAATGATTTGTTCAACTGGAGCAGTATTTCTGAGGTAACGCACAGAGGTGCATACTACTTACAGGAGGATCTAAATTTATTAAGTCGTATGAGCCTCTTTATAGATTTGGCGCTTTCTATTTCATCAATCCTGGCCTAGGACGATTGTGCACTATGCCAATCTTGATAAATCAGCCCCACTGTGTTAAAGGGAACCTGTCACCATATTTGGCCCCTATAAGCTGTGCCCACCACCAGTGAGTCCTTATATCCAACATTCTAGAATACTATATATAAGAGTCCAGGCCGCTGTGTAGAACTTAAAAAACACTTATAATTCTCACCTAGGGGGCGGTCCTGTCCTATGGGTGTCACTGCTCTCCGGTCCGGCGCCTCCTCTCTTCTTTCCATCCCCATCCTCCTTCTAGCCAGCCCAGTATGGATGACATGTCCTACATCATCCACCCAGGTCGGCATTGCGTTCCTCTGCAGGTGCACTTTGATCTGTTCTGCTGAGTGCATACTAAAGTACTTAATTGCGCATGCGCGAGGAAAGCTTAAAGACCGCACTACAATACTTTGATCTGCCCTCAGGAGGGCAGATCAAAGTGTGCCTGTGCAGGACCTCAATGCTGGCCGGTGTGGATGACGTAGAACTTGTGCCGTCCCGGCGCAGACCGTGGTGCTCGGATCCGGGATGGTCGTGGCTCGAGGGGTCCAGACCCGGGCTCGGCACTAGCTCTGATCCTTGAAAGGGGGATTATTTACAGGGGAGAAGTTTGTAACGCCACCTGCGGGTTGTGGTAATGGGAGTACCGCCGCCGCTGGAAGAAGTACCGGGGCGGATGGTGTGGAGCAGCTAGGTGTCAGTCCCTCCACAGGTAGGGAAGACCCCGGCCTCTGTTTTTGTTTTTTTTTTGGTGGGGTGATGTTTGGGAGCACAGGGTGCAGGGGAAGCAGGTTACTCACTGTGGGTAGTCGTGGTGCAGGATGAGGATTATAAAGCAGACATTCACACTGAGGATAAACCAAAGACTCTGTGCATCACAGTCTCTACAGGAGAGCCCGTCCAGGTATCCGCTCCCACCGGTGTCACTTGGTAATCCGGAGCCACCTCCGTGCACAAGTTAGTTTCTGTGTAGCCCCTTGGCGTGAATCTGTTGGGGCCCCGCTCACTATATTTGTAGTGTAGCTGTGCTCTTGATGGCTTGAACTTGGGATTTTAGTGGGCCACATTACTGGAAAGCCCTATCCCCCACAGTGTGCTGTCACCTTCAATCTCCGAGCTCCTAGGGAAGTTCATAAAGAGACTCTCCCTCCCAGGTTATCAGGACGGATAAACCTGCTCCTGACCTAGGGTCCTGTACCCCGTCGTGCTCGGTGCCGGTCAGTTCTTTTGGGTTTCTAATGCCCGACAGTGCTCCTAGACTATGTCCGTTGCACCCTTCCAATGTCACTGCCACCAGTCCCCGACTCCACTGGTCCCGGACCACCGTCTGCGACCCAGCCTCGGTATAGCTCACTGGGAGCTACTATTCCAGCTCCTCACTCCTTAAGGGCTCTCACTCAACTCCTCGCACCCCTGAACTGAACTACCTGGAACTTCCTTTCCACACGTCTGCCTGACCGCTAGGTGGGTGGCCTTATTCCGCTTATCCAACCCACTGGTGTGTCTGACAGGTCATGATGTGAGGTGTGATTGGGATTTGTGCTGATGTTAGCGACAACGGTTTCTTAAGAACCTGGAACCAGGGGGGTAGATCCTGCACCCTTGGTAAGGATTACAGTACCCTGTGCCACCCTGATAAATTCAGGGGTGCCACAGACACATCATCCATACTGAGCTGGGTAGAAGGAGGATGTTGATCGCCGCAGAGAGGAGGCACCGGACTGGAGAGCAGTGATACCCACCAGACTGGAACGCCACCTGGATGAGTATGATAAAAACTGTTCTTTAAGTTCTACAGATCGGCCTGGGCTCTTATATACAGTATTCTAGAATCCGGTATATAAGAGCCCACTGGTGGTGGCCGCAGCTTATAAGGGCCAAATCTAGTGACATATTCCCTCTAACATCTACCATCTGTTTACCCATAGACATATCTGTTGAGGTCACTTTGACATTACTGAGACAGTGTTTGTCCTAAAGAGCTTAGAAGGGGCTGGATGCAGTCCTAGGACACCTCAGAGTGTTATACACAACTTTTCAGGGCAACTGGAGACTTTGCAGTACTTCTGAATCAACATTTTTCAGAAAAAATTGTTGATTATTGTGAATGCAAATGTAAAAGATTCACTTATCTCTACTTCTAACTGCAAATCATAAAATAAAATTGTCAAGTTCATCATATATATTGAAGGGACTGATTCCCTGATGATATATTTTCCCAAAAACGGAAGCCTACAGAAAAAGAAAATGTTAGATTTGCTTTCCGTCAATGTGTCACCTCTGGATTTTGACTTTTCAGACTATTTAATAACTGTTAGGTAATATCATGAAATACTGGAGAACTATTATTACAGATGTATCATTCAGCATTTGCTGCGCATTACAAGTACAGAAGCTACTAAAAATAGTCCAGTCTTCATGTAATGTATTTCCAGCTGTCGCCCGGTGCAAATCACCATCTCCCGGCCACACACTAAATACAGACAACTGTTAGGAAACCAGGAAGGTCTCCATGACCTCAATGTAACCTGCTCCATCCTCGTAGGACACCAGCTCTCAGCCTCCTCCTCTTCTCCTGGTCCTTCAAAGTCCTTTTAGACTAGAAACTTTTTTTCTGATCTTTTTATAAAATATATATATAAATATATGTATAATCTTGGCGTGCCAGATATGTTACAAGTCGAAGACCAACGGCATGGAACCTGTTGACGTATCGTGGTGTCCATCATTTCATGTAGATGTCCAACCCACCCCAATTGTCATAGTTTTTTGTAGGCATTACTCATGTCTTTATAGTGCAGTTTTAAGATGACGATATCTGTTGGGAAAACTAACCATACTCAGCCAAACATACATACTACCATAAAGACAGGGTAATGAGCAGCCCTCAAATACTTCTGATCTTGTCGGACAACCGATAGTTCGGCCAACAATTATCTCCCTTGACTCCTCCGTACAGAGGAGCACTCAAGTTTAGACTGTGTGTGGAACCCTTAGTCCTTTTTTTAGGCTTTGCCCATTTCCACAACCCTTTCCTGCCCCCTTAATACGCTATTTTGCAGAATAGCCCCCTCTTCCACTCCCATTACCCACCCCCCAAAAAATGTACCGTACTTCTGGAATCAAAGGCTGAGTTTGATGATGCAGTATACAATCTCCACAAACAGAAAACATTTGGGGAACACTGCTTTCTGAGAGGTTTCTGCGACTGTCATGTCTGGACCAGAGTACGCTCCTGGGACTTCTGCTTCGATCAGCAGGTGCTGCCGTATTTCTGCCGTGTGCAATGCAGGTGATAGGGGGGGAGTGAGTACCAGTGGCTCTGGTGGGCGCAGGCTCAGCCCATGCACTAAGCTGGGGTTGACTGTGACCTGTAGTACCACTGGCTGACTGTGGTGGTATGTGCCTTCCAGTTGAAGTTACGACCTTTCAGCCATGTCCAGTAGGAAGGCACCATACTCTTCTTATTCCTCCTCCTGTCTTCTGGTCGCCGCCAGATATAGCCTTTGTAGTATTACTGCTGTTTCTCCGGTTCAGCTTGCTCTTGTACTATTGATCCCTGTGTTTTGACCTCTGCCTGTTCACTGACAACTCTCCTACCTGCCATTTTTGTGCTTTGCTGCTATCTGCGGTTTGACCTTCGCCTGATTTCCTGACTATGCTCTTGCCTGCTGATTTTGTCCCTTTTTATACCTCCTGGTTTTGACCCTGCCTGATGACTACTATTCTCGGAATTGCAGCCTTCCGTAGGCAGCGATCTCTTGAACCTAGTAGTAATTCCAGATCCCTGTACAGGAGTTAAAGGGTTTCGGGGTTCTCAAGATCCTGCTGAGTGGGCGGCTGGCCTCTAGTCTGTCCGTGACAGCCACCTGGACTCTGTGGTCCCGGGCAGACGTCACAGCAACATTGGGGAGATTTGTCATCTTTTCTAAGAGTCCAGAAGATCTCCCGCTTTTCTGCGACGAATTGGAAAATAAGAGCCACAGTCTGGCTTCGCATCAGTCTGTAGTTATTTGGACCCAACAGTGAAAGTATCCTGAAGGAGGCCATCCTCCATCTATACAAAACATTTTGATAACTACATTTACAGGTCTTGTCAACTTTGATTAATCACTCCAGATATTAGTTATTTATGAATCATCTTACAAGAACTGAATGGATCCAAAGTGAGCTTCAAATTGGGAGATAACTGGTTGCCAGATGCTTCAAACCAGAAAGTCTTCTGCTGAACCATTGAGGCCTAATATTGTGCCAGACCATGGGCCTACATTAGGATCATCTGGAACCTTGTACCTATAAATGGTAAGGTGCCCATATACATAATAAAAGTCAGTTGAACCTGCCAATCTTAGGAGAATCACCCAACCATCTTAGATCTACGGAGGCCTTCCAACTGTCCCCCAACAAACCATATCGAGAGACAAAAAGATCGGTATTTGGAATTTAATCAGCCCATCCTTTTGTTTGGCAGGAAGATAAGCCACTGGCTCTTCACATTGTTGGAGGAATCGGGAAAGACAGCTATTAGCGGAAATACAGATCTATGTGTCATGATGCAGGACTGGTATTCCCCGCTCCAGAGTTTTCCAGACCCGGCCTGGTCATGTCAGGAGTTAAGTCCCATCAGCCTCATTCTGGTTTCATGAGACACTATATCTGGGCACTGCACCTGCATTCCAGTGCTGGTTATAGTTTTACTCTACAGCCTGTGACTGGCTCTGGTGAGATTTCCTGTTTGATCTGACTCCTAGTTTCCGTGCCCTGACTTGTACCCTCCCCCGTTCGTCCGTCTATCCCAGTCCCAGACTTCCCGCTCCTGTCAGTTGTTTAACCATCCTAATTCATCCTTCCCATGTTTGTCTCCTCACCCTCCAGTCTTGTCTTCTGTTCCCTATGCCCTTTGTGTTTTCCTCTGCATACCTGATTTCCTAGCATCTGACCTCGGTTCTGTTTTCTGACCTGATCTTGACTTCCCGGCTAGACCCTGGCTGCTTGACTACTCTATCGCCCCCGGGTGGTTCACCTGTGAACTGCCTGCTGAAGTTACTCTGCTGTACTTCAGCCTCCCTTCTGTTACAGTGTTACTTTGACTCTCCTTCACTACTCTGCAGCCACCTAGTGGGGAATACGCTGTACTACATCTTACCAGCCCTTTGTACAGCGTAACACTATGTAGCTAATGTGTATGGCCATCTTCAATTTTTTAACAGCTATCACAACTGTTAAGGAGATGTCTAAGATGTTTTTATCCTACAAAAAACCTACATAATAACTATTATTTTGCCAAAGGAGGTGGGCTTAACAAAACCACACCTAAAAGTTGGCGCTTCTTAAATATTGGAAGGCGTTCCTAAAGGTGGAGCTTAAATGTCTAAATTTTCAAATTCTGATGGCTCATATGGGACTATATGGATAAACAACCCCCACCGCTGATGGTCAACAGTAGCTGTTCCTCCAATGTTTATACGCAGTTCTAGAGATCTTGAGTAGAGATGAGTGGACCGGTTGAACTTCCGTTCAGCCGGACTTTAGATAGAGTTCGGTTTGGGACCCGAACTTGACCTGAACCCCAATGGAAGTCACTAATTTGGCAGTTCTGGTCTCCGTTCATATGCAGCCAGCCATAAACAGATCCCTTCCGGGGGCGGGTGGCAGGAATGTTTCCATTTTTCGGGGTTTGGTGCACACTACATCCGATCACGCTGTTGTTACCGATCAAACACTGCAAGCGGCTCACCCCGAAGGGTAACATTGTCCTTTTTTGTCATTTTGTACAATATGTTACCCAGATATCGTCATTGTGTGTCATTACAATAAGCCTATGAATAGATTGAGTGCAAAAAAAAAAAAAAAAAAAGAGGACACCTGTACGCTAAAAAAAAAAATGCCATCTGATTCTGCATTGCAACGTCTTTTGGGAAACTAGCCAAATGAAATAATTGTATCCAGCTGTAAGAAGAATAGATGAGGATGACCCAAGAATTCTTATTTATAGGATGCTTTCTAACGACGAGCAAGATTTTGCCGGTAGCCCTGTGAGAGCAAAAAAAAAAAAGAAATAGCGCTGGAAAATCATTGGAATGTATTTCTGTTCTCCATAAGATGTTAAGCCTCTTTAATGTCACTGGAGACTGGAAAGTGCTGGGTATATAGAGTGAGATTATACAGAGCATCCCACCAAATATCCTACATAATGTATACATACCCTGAGAGACACATACTATATCACAAAAGTAAGTACACCCCTCACATTTTTGTAAATATTTTATTATATCTTTTCATGGGACAGCACTGAAGATCTGACCCTGTGATACAATGTGCAGTGTCAGTGTGCAGCTTGTATAACAGGGTAAATGTGGTGTCCTCTAAATAACTCATCACACAGCCATTTATGTCTAAACCGCTGGCAACAAAAGTGAGTACACCCCTAAGTGAAAATGGCCAAATCATGCCCAAAGAGTTAATATTTTGTGTGGCGGCCATTATTTTCAAGCACTTCCTTAATTGTCTTGGGCCTGGAGGTCACTAGATTTTCACAGAAGTCGCTGGATCCTCTTCTATCCTCCATGACGACATCAAGGAGCTGCTGGATGTTATAGACCTTGCTCTCCTCCACCTTTTGTTTGAAGCCCTACAGATGTTCCATAGGGTTTAGGTCTGGAGACGCTTGGCCAGTCCAGTATCTTTACCCTGAGTAAGTGGTGATCTTGGAGGTGTTTGGGGTCTTTATCATGTTGGAATATGAAGGGAGGGGATCATGTTCTGCTTCAGTATGTCATAGGACATGTTGGCATTTATGGTTCCTTCAACGAACTGTAGCTCCCACAGCTGGCAGCACTCATTCTGCCCCAAACCATAATCCTCCCACCACCATGCCTGACTGTAGGCAGGACACACTTGTCTTTCTCCTCCTCCCCTGGTTGCTGCCACACACAATTGACACCATCTGAGCCAAATAAATGTATCTTGGTCTCATTAGACCACAGGACATGGTTGCAGTAATCCATGTCCTTAGTCTGCTTGTCCTCAGTAAACTGTTTGTGGCTTTCTTGTGCATAATCTTTAGAAGAAGCTTCCTTCTGGGATGACAGCCATGTAGACCATTGTGATGCAGTGTGCGGCATATGGTATGAGCACTGACAGGCGGACAGCCCACCCCTGTAATCTCTGCAGTAATGCTGACAGCACTCATACGTCTATTTTGAAAAGACGACCTCTCGTTATGACACTGAGCGCGTGCACTCAACTTCTGTGGTCGACCATAGCGAGGCCTGTTCTGAGTGGAATCTGTCTTGTTATACCTCTGTATGGTCTTGACCACTGTGCTGCAGCTCAGTGTCAGGGTGCTGACAATCTCATCATAGCCTCAGTCATCTTTATGTAGAGCAAAAATTCTTTTTTTCAGATCCTCAGAGAATTCTTTCCCATGAGGAGCCATGATGAACTTCCAGTGACCAGTATGAGAGAGTGTGTGAGAGATAACACCAAATTAAACACTCCTGCTCCCCATTCACACCTGAGATCTTGTAACACTAATGACATGGGGGAGGAAAAATAGCAAATTTAGCCATTTTCCCTTAGGGGTGTACTCACTTTTAGACATTAGTGTCTGTGTGATGAGTTATTTAGAGGGCACCAAATGTACCCTGTTATACAAGCTGCGCACTGACACTGTACATTGTATCACAGGGTCACATCTTCAGTGCTGTCCCAGGAAAAGATATAATAAAATATTTAGAAAGACGTGAGGGGTGTACTTACTTTTGTGATATACTGTAATTCAAAGTGGGGTGAAATGGTGAAGAAAAAAAAAAAAAGCACAATTCTGCCATTACTTTTTGGTGATTTTGTCTTTACGGGCCATAAAAGTGAGGTAAGAAAATGATTATTCCGTTCAGTGTGATGACAGTGATTCCAAATTTGTAAATTATTTTAAATATTCGTTAAAAAAAAATCAAAACATTGGAAAAACACTTTGATCCGTGTCGCCATTTTCGAAAACTCTCCGTACGTTTTTCAATTTTGCATCAAGGGATATGTATGAGGGGCTTTTGTGCTCTAGATTACTGAGTCTTGATTCATTTTTATTCCATTTTTTTTGTAGGAGGAATAAGAGAACCCAAAACTGGAAATTCTGGAATTTTCATTTTGTCTTCTATTTAGGTACCATTTAAGCAACTTAATATTTTGGTAGATTGGACTTTTATAGACATGGCAAAATCAAGTAGTTTTGCTTTTTAACTTATTTTTTGAACTATGGAGATAAAGTGATTTAGACTTCTTACGTTATTTTACAACTTTTTTCACTTTTAAGTTATTTTTGTGCATCTTCAAAGGGACTTGAACCAGCAATCGTTGACCATTTGTCACGATAGGTACAGGGAAGCACCAAGTGAACGGTGAAAGGCAAGGAAAACCCTGTGTCTAGGGAAAGGGAAGATGGTGACCCCTGAGCAAACCTACTGCTGGTCCCTCACCGCCCTAGATAGGTTCCGCACCTATGCGCCGAGCCGGATACCTAACCCTAGGTATCCCTAGTGCTGGTCTCTGGGATCTCTCACCGCCCTAGATAGGTTCCGCACCTATGCGCCGAGCCGGATACCTGACCCTAGGTATCCCTAGTGCTGGTCTCTGGGATCTCTCACCGCCCTAGATAGGTTCCGCACCTATGCGCCGAGCCGGATACCTGACCCTAGGTATCCCCAGTGCTGGGCCCTGGGATCTCTCACCACCCTAGATAGGTTCCGCACCTATGCGCCGAGCCGGATACCTGACCCTAGGTATCCCTAGTGCTGGTCTCTGGGATCTCTCACCACCCTAGATAGGTTCCGCACCTATGCGCCGAGCCGGATACCTGACCCTAGGTATCCCTAGTGCTGGTCTCTGGGATCTCTCACCACCCTAGATAGGTTCCGCACCTATGCGCCGAGCCGGATACCTGACCCTAGATATCCCTAGTGCTGGTCCCTGGGATCTCTCATCACCCTAGATAGGTTCCGCACCTATGCACCGAGCCAGATACCTGACCCTATGTATCCCTAGTGCTGGGCCCTGGGATCTCTCACCACCCTAGATAGGTTCCGCACCTATGCACCGAGCCAGATACCTGACCCTATGTATCCCTAGTGCTGGGCCCTAAATAGAGAACGGGTCGGATGAGCTCTTCGTCAACCCCAATAAACACTATAGAAGACACAAGGAACACACACAGGGGGAAAAAGCATGAACTACTTATCCACAGATGACACAGGCAGGAGTTCAGCAAAGCTTCAGTAACGATACCACTGTTGAGTACAAGCCGCCTGCTTGCAACCAGAGCTATAATGACCTGAATAATTTCACCAACATAAGTCCAGGGAACAAGGGAGTATTTAGGCCCAAGGGGAATACTAATAATCAGCAGCTGGGTGGAAGGAGAGCTCCGCTGGGTCCTAAAGGTGAAGAGATGAAAACCCAGCAGGAAAGTTACCTAGTACAATGAATACTAGTTAGCTGGAACAATAGAAAGTCAGGGAGCATTCTGCGTTGCCAAATGCTGTGACCTTCTATTGCCAGAAACCACATGACTGTCACCCGTGACACCATTTAGGTTGAACACCATACGTATGAACTGGTATTCACAATGGCCAGTAGCTTGGCATAATTGGTCAAACGGGTGTGCTCATTTAAAATTTAAGCAAGTCCACGCTTGTTTTAATTTATTTATTTTTTTTAATATATCCGATCTGCCAGTTTAGTCTGACATGTTGTCAGAATTTTTTTTTTTACAAACTGATAGGATACATATATCCTGGACCAAAGACTATGTATATGGCCAGCTTAACAAGTCACATTTTTTGGCTTACAATGTTCTTCCATCGATGATCACAAATGATCGTTCCCATATAATTCCCATATGATGATCGGGAAAAATTAGTCAAAATGGGTCGTTTACGTTGACATGTATCTTATGTTTATAGGCAACTGAAAAGTTTTCCCAGCTCAAAGAAGTCAATCTTCCTTGTCCTGCAGATAAGAACTGGATTTGTCTTAAGGGCACTTTACACGCTGCGATATCGGTATCGATATCGCTAGCGAGCGTACCCGCCCCCGCCGGTTATGTGTCAAGGGCAAATTGCTGCCCGTGGCGCACAACATCGCTTACACCCATCACACGGACTTGCCTTCCCTGCGACGACGCTGTGGCCGGCGAACCGCCTCCTTTCTGAGGGGGCGGTTAGTGCGACGTCACAGCGACGTCACACGGCAGACGTCCAATAGAAGTGGAGGGGCGGTTATGAGCGGGCGGAATATCCCGCTTACCTCCTTCCTTCCTCATTGCCGGCGGCCGCAGGTAAGGTGTTGTTCCTCGTTCCTGCGGTGTCACACATAGCGATGTATGCTGCCGCAGGAATGACGAACAACCTGCGTCCTGCAACAGCAACGATAATCGGGAAAGGAATGACGCATCAACGATCAATGATAAGGTGAGTAATTTTGATCGTTAATGGTCGTTCCTGCCTTTCACACGCAACGACGTCGCTAACGAGGCCAGATGTGCGTCACAAATTACGTGACCCCAACGACATCTCGTTAGCAATGTCGTTGCGTGTAAAGCGGCCTTTAGACTTGGGTTCCTTAGGTCCAGTAGGGTCTGGTTCTCTGACCATAAATGACATATACATATCCACCATTCATCTCATTGTAAACATTCTTGTAATTGTTCCATACACAGGACTGACGGTAACATCTAAAAGGATTTTTGGAAATGACCCCTTAGAGAACAGACAAACAATCGGCTGCAAAGTCAACTCCAAATGGGATTGTCTTCTACGAGACCTTTTGGGTCTACAATTATGTCAGAGCTGGGGCCTCCCCATTGATCCTCTGGTATTAAGATGACAAGACTGACCGTGAACCAGAGATGTAGGAATGCACATCAATGAGTGTCTAGACCTTCACATTTCCTTTGGTCTCATCTTGCCGGTGAAGTTATGTAAACAGAGATATTACGTCGTCCCTATAACTGTGGACAACAAAGTCTTGAAGAGAATCTGTCACCATTTTTTTTGCAGCCCCATCAAAAGCATACCGGTAATCGTGTAGGGACAAAGATGCTGATTCTAATGGCGGCTAACTTACTAGGCTTTATCCTCTAGTTTTGATAAAACACTGCAGCTCTGCTAGTCTTCTCAGTGATGAGCTTGGCTTTTGTTGTCCTCATGAGTTCTATCTATCCTAGTTCTCTACCATTCATTGGCAGCTTTCTACTGATGTACTGTGGATAGTCATACGCAGTTCATAGGCATTCAGCAGGATTCTAACCCACAGCGAGATCACAAGCGAGAAACCCACCACTAAACCAATGACATGAAGTGTACTTATAGCCATCGTGGGCCATTGGACTACGCAATTGCACACAGTCATACGCGACCATCATGATAGACTGACTATAAATCTCTCATGTTCTCTCATTAGGCCTTCACTGACTCTTTCTGGAATGAACTGTTCTTTCCCTCTCTGCTGACCCCTCCCAGGGTGGGCTAGTCTGAATATTAACTGTTTCTGTCCCTGAGGTCTGTTGCTGGGCAAACCTAACCTTTCACCCAATTCTACCATAATACCAACATTATAACACCTTACATTATCACATCCTATAACACCGGTATATCATGCATATTATACTTCACATTACATTTTACTCTATCACAACATCCACTATATAGGAACACATTACATTTCACATGCCCAATATTTACAAAAGACGCAAGACAATATACACACTGACACTATACAAAATGTCCATACATTGACATGATTGGTGTCTTCAGGGGTAGGAACACGACAGTCACAGTCCACTACTCTTACAACATTGGCGAATGTTCAGAGGAATGGCTCTGGTCCACCAGAACGGGAGCTGCTCTTTTAGTGACTCTTTGTTCTGGCTCACAGGTAACACTCGGTAAACTAGGTCATATAGACAGCGACTATTTTTGTAGGACAAACCCTTTTAGCACTTAATGTTCCCCCATTTAGCCTAAAATCTTAGATAGCTACCACATTTTTAGGATTATAAGACGAACTTTTCCTCCCAAAAATTTGGGAGCAAAATGGGTGCATGTTATAATGCGAATGTAGCTTGCCAGGAGAGGGAGAATGGGCACTGTGCTGGCTGCGGGGTGCTGTGCTGGCTGTGGGGGGGGGGGGATGTGCTGGCTGCGGGGTGCTGTGCTTGCCGTGGGGGGGGATGTGCTGGCTGCGGTGGGGGCTGTGTGGAGCAGAACGGTGAGGCGGGTGAGATGCGCTGTCGGCGATGCGGGCTTCAAATAATGGCGCCTGGAGTCGGTGCATGCACAGATGGAGCTATCGGCTCATGATCTCATCTGTGCATGCGCCGCCTACGGCACATTGATCTCCCATCAGCGGACTTAAGGAAAATCGCGCCTGGAGGTGGCATGTGCGCAGATGAGATCTTGGCTTGTCATTTAACCAAGAGCTCAATCTGCGCACACGCAGACTCCGGGAGTCTTTGAAACCCCCACCGCCAACAGAGCATGTGACACCCGACGCACCGCCCTGCTCTACACAGCCAGCACGGCCGCCTGCAGCCAACACAGCTTCCACCGCAGCTAGCACAGCCCCCTCCGCAGCCAGCACTGCCCCCAGCGCAGCCAGCACAGCCCCCACTGCAGCCAGTACAGCCCCCTCCGCAGCCAGCACAGCCCCCACTGCAGCCAGCACAGCCCCCTCCGCAGCCAGCACTGCCCCCAGCGCAGCCAGCACAGCCCCCTTTGCAGCCAGCACAGCCCCCTCCGCAGCCAGCACTGCCCCCAGCGCAGCCAGCACTGGCCCCACCGCAGTGCCTGCACCATCACCCTACTCCAGCACCACCTCTGCCTCCTGTGACCCATCTCAACCACCGCTTGCCTCCGGTAAGACACCAAAGTATAAGACGGACCTCTTTTTTTTTACTTTTTTATCTGTAATTTAAGATGCGTCTTATAATCCAATGCGTCTTATAAAATGAAAAATACGATATTTTTTAATACTTTCAAAAATTAATCATTTGCATGATATCAGAGGTAGAAAGGTAAAGTAGGGGCGTCATAGACTTCTCTTTGGCTGCTGACTTTTTTGGCTTGGTACATCTCAAAGGTTATGAGCATGAGACCTTTATATTCTGTAATTCCGCTAGTAATTTGGATTTAGAACTTCTTTAAATGAGCAGAACAAACATTTTCATTCTCGAAATGCACATACAAGAGTCTACGAATGACTCCAATCAGCGGAGTTAATTAAAGGGGAGCGGATGATTGTAATATCAACAGTGATAATTATCCGAGCTCGCCAAATGATATCACTCCACAACACACATGGTTTCGGCTTTTTGATAGCATTCATTTAAAGATCCAAAAGGAAAAAGAAAAAAAAAAATCAAGATTCTCATTTGCATAAGGAATTTAGCAAACAGAGGATGTGGCCGGGGTGAAGAACGAGACAATTAATTATCTTCTGACGACATCAAAGTAACCATATCCCTTGCCTTGAACGCGGTGGGGTGTAAGGAAGCCTTCAGTGATAACGTGGAATGAATATTATTACAGTGTGATGCGCAAAGTCGTGTTGGGAATATCTTTTTTGGTTAACTGGGATTGGCAAATTCCGGTAGTTGTCAGATATGAAAAGCTCCACAAATTACAGCCTTGATGGCCACTGGATTGGCGGTACATGTTCTTGAGTCATCTGGCCATACATACAGGATAGCTGTTGGCCAAACGATGCTACGGCCGAGCGATCGTCTGGAAACCATCTCCGCCAACACTCCCATACTCGGGAGAGCTAGTTGGGTCAAGTGCTCCTGTGTTCTCTATGAGAAAGCCACAAACTGACGAGTATCTCAAGGCGAACAATGCGATAGCAGAAATGAGACATGCCTAGTTGACATCTCTCCTAAACCATCAGTTGACCGGCGTCACCATACATATTAGACTGTCCACTGGTGGACACAGACCGAAAAGGTCCCCTCTGCAAGAACAATATATGGGCCCTTTGCAGCCCCAAAACCCATCATAATGCACAATTCCACCTCCTTTGGAGGCAGAAATGGGCCACATATCTCTTGGGCCCGTGAGGTTGCACCAATGATATGTCCGCCTCTGAGACCGCCATTCAAACCTATTGACATCAGCGGGTTCAGCTTTCATTAATCTGATGTGTATGGGGGTCCTTATATACAGTGCCTTGTGAAAGTATTCGGCCCCCTTGAATTTTTCAACCTTTTCCCACATTTCAGGCTTCAACCATAAATAATAAACATTTTAATGTTATGGTGAAGAATCAACAACAAATGAACACAATTGTGAAGTTGAATGAAATTTATTGCTTATTTTAAACCTTTTTAAAAAATAAATAACTGAAAATTGGGGCGTGCAATATTATTCATCCCCTTTACTTTCAGTGCAGCAAACTCACTTCAGAAGTTCATTGAGGATCTCTGAATGATCCAATGTTGTCCTAAATGACTGATGATGATAAATATAATCCACCTGTGTGTAATCAAGTCTCCGTATAAATGCCCCTGCTCTGTGATAGTCTCAGTGTTCTGTGTAAAGCGCAGAGAGCATCATGAAGACCAAGGAACACAATAGGCAGGTCCGTGATACTGTTGTGGAGAAGTTTAAAGCCAGATTTGGTTACAAAAAGATTTCCAAAACTTTAAACATCCCAAGGAGCACTGTGCAAGCGATCATATTGAAATGAAAGGCGCATCATACCACTGAAAATCTACCAAGATCCGGCCGTCCATCCAAACTTTCATCTCAAACAAGGAGAAGACTGATCAGAGATGCAGCCAAGAGGCCCATGATCACTCTGGATGAACTGCAGAGATCTACAGCTGAGGTGGGAGAGTCTGTCAATAGGACAACAATCAGTCGTACACTGCACAAATCTGGCCTTTATGGAAGAGTGGCAAGAAGAAAGCCATTTCTCAAAGATATCCATAAAAAGTGTCATTTAAAGTTTGCCACAAGCCACCTGGGAGACACCAAACGTGGAAGAAGGTGTTCTGGTCAGATGAAACCAAAATCGAACTATTTGAGCACAATGCCAAACGATATGTTTGGCGTAAAAGCAACACAGCTCATCACCCTGAACACACCATCCCCACTGTCAAACATGGTGGTGGCAGCATCATGGTTTGGGCCTGCTTTTCTTCAGCAGGGACAGGGAAGATGGTTAAAATTGATGGGAAGATGGATGGAGCCAAATACAGGAACATTCTTGAAGAAAACTTGTTGGAGTCTGCAAAAGACCTGAGACTGGGACGGAGATTTGTCTTCCAACAAGACAATGATCCCAAACATAAAGCAAAATCTACAATGGAATGGTTCACAAACAAGCGTATCCAGGTGTTAGAATGGCCAAGTCACAGTCCAGACCTGAATCCAATCGAGAATCTGTGGAAAGAGCTGAAAACTGCTGTTCACAAATGCCTCCATCCAACCTCACTCAGCTCCAGCTGTTTGCAAAGAATGGGCGAGAATTTCAGTCTCTCGATGTGCAAAACTGATAGACACATACCCCAAGAGACTGCAGCTGTAATCGCAGCAAAAGGTGGTTACAAAGTATTAACTTAAAGGGGATGAATAATATTACACGCCCCAATTTTCAGTTATTTATTTTTTAAAAAAGTTTAAAACAAGCAATAAATTTCGTTCAACTTCACAATTGTGTCCATTTGTTGTTGATTCTTCACCAGAACATTAACATTTTTATCTTTATGTTTGAAGCCTGAAATGTGGGAAAAGGTTGAAAAATTCAAGGGGGCTGAATACTTTCGCAAGGCACTGTATATATAGTGTTTTGGGGTTTTTTTTTACTGCCAAAATGTTTACAAATTTTTTTGATATATACAAGTGGTCATTTTGGGATGACACACTGTCTTTAGCTTGAGACATAGAAGTGAATATGAATTATCTGAAAGGTTTCACAGTGAAAATATCGTGAACTTTTACAGGTCCCTCCGAGGCAACTTGTAATTGTCCTATAATCCTTGTTAATATTTTACCATCAATTAAGCTATTTATGAGACAAAGCTGCAGATAAAGCAATGTACGACTGATATGTCAGGGAGGTTTTGTATAGCTGCCATTCTCAGTTAATGCTAAACCATGCCATGTTCCTCCGTGGGATTTACTTATGGTGGCCAACTTATTCTTCAAAAAATATATACAGACGCTTTATATACAGAAGAACTCTTTTCTTCTCCGAGAACCAAATACAGTTAGGTCCAGAAATCTTTGGACAGTGACACAATTTTCGCGAGTTGGGCTCTGCATGCCACCACATTGGATTTGAAATGAAACCTCTACAACAGAATTCAAGTGCAGATTGTAACGTTTAATTTGAAGGTTTGAACAAAAATATCTGATAGAAATTGTAGGAATTGTCACATTTCTTTACAAACACTCCACATTTTAGGAGGTCAAAAGTAATTGGACAAATAAACCAAACCCAAACAAAATATTTTTATTTTCAATATTTTGTTGCGAATCCTTTGGAGGCAATCACTGCCTTAAGTCTGGAACCCATGGACATCACCAAACGCTGGGTTTCCTCCTTCTTAATGCTTTGCCAGGCCTTTACAGCCGCAGCCTTCAGGTCTTGCTTGTTTGTGGGTCTTTCCGTCTTAAGTCTGGATTTGAGCAAGTGAAATGCATGCTCAATTGGGTTAAGATCTGGTGATTGACTTGGCCATTGCAGAATGTTCCACTTTTTTGCACTCATGAACTCCTGGGTAGCTTTGGCTGTATGCTTGGGGTCATTGTCCATCTGTACTATGAAGCGCCGACCGATCAACTTTGCGGCATTTGGCTGAATCTGGGCTGAAAGTATATCCCGGTACACTTCAGAATTCATCCGGCTACTCTTGTCTGCTGTTATGTCATCAATAAACACAAGTGACCCAGTGCCATTGAAAGCCATGCATGCCCATGCCATCACGTTGCCTCCACCATGTTTTATAGAGGATGTGGTGTGCCTTGGATCATGTGCCGTTCCCTTTCTTCTCCAAACTTTTTTCGTCCCATCATTCTGGTACAGGTTGATCTTTGTCTCATCTGTCCATAGAATACTTTTCCAGAACTGAGCTGGCTTCATGAGGTGTTTTTCAGCAAATGTAACTCTGGCCTGTCTATTTTTGGAATTGATGACTGGTTTGCATCTAGATGTGAACCCTTTGTATTTACTTTCACGGAGTCTTCTCTTTACTGTTGACTTAGAGACAGATACACCTACTTCACTGAGAGTGTTCTGGACTTCAGTTGATGTTGTGAACGGGTTCTTCTTCACCAAAGAAAGTATGCGGCGATCATCCACCACTGTTGTCATCCGTGGACGCCCAGGCCTTTTTGAGTTCCCAAGCTCACCAGTCAATTCCTTTTTTCTCAGAATGTACCCGACTGTTGATTTTGCTACTCCAAGCATGTCTGCTATCTCTCTGATGGATTTTTTCTTTTTTTTCTGCCTCAGGATGTTCTGCTTCACCTCAATTGAGAGTTCCTTAGACCGCATGTTGTCTGGTCACAGCAACAGCTTCCAAATGCAAAACCACACACCTGTAATCAACCCCAGACCTTTTAACTACTTCATTGATTACAGGTTAACGAGGGAGACGCCTTCAGAGTTAATTGCATCCCTTAGAGTCCCTTGTCCAATTACTTTTGGTCCCTTGAAAAAGAGGAGGCTATGCATTACGGAGCTATGATTCCTAAACCCTTTCTCCGATTTGGATGTGAAAACTCTCATATTGCAGCTGGGAGTATGCACTTTCAGCCCATATTATATATATAATTGTATTTCTGAACATGTTTTTGTAAACAGCTAAAATAACAAAACTTGTGTCACTGTCCAAATATTTCTGGACCTAACTGTATATTAAAAACCCCAAGGTCATTTTAAAGTCAGATTCTAAGTGAATGGTGGACTCGAAAAATTATCAACTAGTTGCAAAATATTACAAATTATGAGCCAAAGATCTCATGTATATGAAGTACCCCATTAGTCTCCACTGGTTTGGCAATAGGTGAAACTATAATCTTTAATTCTCCCAGGACCCAAGGTGTCTGACTCAACTTCATTCCCATTTCTTTATCGACCATTGATGGGGAGGTGTCAAGTGGATAACAGTTTGGCTTATATGTATGGCTTACTTGTCACACGAAGATTTTTACAAACTCTGACTACTGTCATGGTGGTGTCAGGATCTGTGGAGACTACAGATTCCGACACTCCACCTTATAACTTCTCTGATGTCTGTGATCAGTGCAGACTGACTCAGGTGTCGACCAACATATTTGCAGTTTATAGACAGGCCAGCAAGAGTTAATCTCTGCTAGTCTGCTTGTTAGTCTCCTTTGATCACATGTTGTGGGGAAGCCAATCACATCTGTTCCCTTCCTATATATGTTGGCTAGATTCTTCCTTCTATGCCGGCTATAGTTTATTTTAGCTTGTCTGGTGAGCTATTGTGATCAAGACTATGGCTCAAGTGTCGACCGACAGATTGGTAGTTCATAGACAGGCCAGCAAGAGTTAGTGGTACTATACACGTTGCGACATCGCTACTGAAATATCGTCGAGGTCACGGTTGTTGTGACGCACATCCGGCGCCGGTAGCGACATCACAATGTGTAAATCCTAGGAGCGACGATGAACGAGCGCAAAACAGTCAAAAATCGCTGATCTGTGTCACGTCGTTCATTATCATAATGTCGCTCCAGCTGCAGATACGATGTTGTTTCTCGCTCCTGCGGCGTCACACATCGCTGTGTGTGAAGCCGCTGGAACAACAAACATCTCCTTACCTGCGTTCAGCGTCAATGCGGAAGGGAGAAGATGGGTGAGATGTTACGTCCCGCTCATCCCCGCCCCTTTGCTTCTATTGGCCGGCCACTTAGTGACATCGCGGTGACATCGCAGTGACACCGAACGCACCTCCCCCTTGAAAGAGGGATTGTTCGGCGGTCACCGCGACGTCGACGACCAGGTATGTGTGTGTGATGCTGCCGCAGCGATAATGTTCGCTATGGCAGCAATCACAAGATATTGCATGTGCGACGGGGGCGAGTACTATCGCACTTGACATCGCTAGCCGATGCTAGCGATGTCGCAACATGTAAAGTACCCCTTAATCTCTGCTAGTCTGCTTATTAGTCTCCTTTGATCACATGTTGTGGGGAAGCCAATCACATCTGCTCCCTTACTATATATGCTAGCTAGATTCTTCCTTCTATGCCAGCTATAGTTTGTCTTAGCTGGTCTGGTGAGGTGTTGTGATCCAGACTATCTGGTGATTGTGGCACCCTTGTTGCCTTTTCTTGATACCTTACTGCTCTTGCTTTTCTCCTGAGTCTTTCATTGTCTATTCAGGTATGTGTTTTGTGTGTGTCATAGTTTTGATTTTTCCTTATCTGTTTTTATCTGTATTTCCATCTCACTTCTGCCCCTTCTTTCCTTGTTGGAGGCGGGAATCAGATTTGTTCTGGTCAGGAGCATAACCAGGCACAGGACTCAGGCATCTCCACCATCAGGAGTAATCCTGAGGTTAGGGATAGCCTAGGGTCCACTAGTGTGAGGGATTGAATAGGAGTTCCTGTCCTTGTTATCCTAAAGTCACATCATCTTGATTAATTCTAGTCAGGAGCATTACCATGCACAGAACTCAGGCATCTCTACCATCAGGAGTAACCCTGAGGTTAGGCATAGCCTAGGGTCCTCAAGCGTGAGGGATAGAATAGGAGCCCCTGTCCCTCGTTATCCAAAAGTCACATCCTGACACTACTTACATTTTCCAATGGGACATACCCTCACTGCCCTCACCATCTCTGACGCCTCTTCACTCACCTTAAAAATCCCCCCTCCTCAATTCTTACATTCTCCATGGAATGAACCCTCTGGAAGCTCCAATTTCTGCGAAGTTTTGTGGGTATTTTAGGATGCACTTTTTCAACCCTTCCAAGAGTACAAAAGGTCTCCACTTTTTTTCTGGAGCCTCCTATACTTTCCACTTTCCAGAAGCATTAACTAGGACTTAGAAAATTTGAAGTTAAATTCACAGGGCCTGATCCATCAAAACCAGCATTGTCCATGCCGGTCTTGATGAGGGAGCATGGTGGAGTCAGACGCTCCTGATTCATGAAGAGGTTCACACCTTTTCATGAATCTGGAGCATCAGTTGAGTGACGTTTGCCTCCATCCTCTACGCCAGAAATCGCAATCTCATCAAGTATTAAGACGATCTGTGGCATCTCGTGTCCCCATCTTGCCCCGGAAAACCATTTTGACGGAGCTGGAAGAAAGTGGCATGAAACCACCAAAAGTTACAAAATTTAGTTGCAACTCCAAAATGAGCCTAAATTTGGAGAATTTTTCAAAGTTTTTATGCCAAAATTCTTTCAAAGGTTTCGCCTCCCCGACCACATGGCTATCGGGCAGAGCATTTATCTCGGATCTCTCTTCCGGATCGAGGAAGCTTATTATAGTGTCATCCCCGATGAATCAGCACCGGCTATGAGCTTAGCGCTGCTCTGCCTGTGATTGCTGGTCCCTGTAAGTGTTGATCCTGACCCATTCCTGAGACCTTGCCCTCACGTTCCTCGTTCCCACCTCCATTACTCCCTGTAGCTCCGGTTGTTTTTTCCCCTATCCTACTTCCCCCTCTCGGGTGTTCCTCTGGTATTGACCTCGGGTGTTCCTCTGGTATTGACCTCGGCTTGACCCCGACCTCGCTTCTGCTCGTTCCTTCGGTCTCCGTCCTCTCCGCTCAGTGTATGACCCGGCCTGCCCAACCATTCCACGCACACCTCGCGGCATCTGCTTTCCTGCTCGTGCAGAGAGTTACTGCACCAAGCACACACGGCGTGTCTACCTCCTCACTGACTCGGCACTGTATAGCTTCTGCCCTGCAGGGCTCCAGCTTCCCCTAGTGGCAGCCTGACAATTCTGTAGTGAAAGCTTTGATGAATCGGACCCAAAGTGTTTTAGTCCTTAGTTATCATATGATCTTGTGCTGGCAAAACTCTCGGCCAAACATGGTTGTATTTCAATGGGGAAACATTCTCATAGCCTCTTTCCCTCAACGTCTACCATCACGACGCTCACCAATGTCTACCATCGGGGATACTGTTAGGAGGCCACTCAACACATGAGCCAATCTCACAAAAATCATCTGATTGGGGTAACAAGTTTTTGAAGGGTATGGCCAAAATTAGTCTTTATTGATGGTCTTCTTGGCTTAAGAATGCCGTAGGTTTTTCTAGTGGGAGCTAAAGTTTTTCATAAGAAAAAATATTTTGGGTGTAAATTCTCCAGTTTTTCAATACACTGGTTTCTGGTGAGACAGATTTCAGATCCTTCGCACTGTGAATTTACAGTATTTGTGGACTCAGTTGACTTCCATTTGCTTTGCACAAATCACTGACGACTCATAAGGGACCGGAATTTTCCACTCTGCCGGCAAATTGTTCGATAACATCAGGAGATTTTCAACACTTTTAATCATGTTTCAGGGTCAAGGATTTATTAAAGCACCACTCCAGCGTACTGTTTTGTTTTTTTCAGCGCTGGAGTGGTGCTACTAATCTAAGGTCCCTGTTCCTAGTCTTATACGTACTCACCGCCGTCTTCAGCTTTTATCGGCGTAGCTCCGGTCCCACAGCAACATCTTGTGACCAAAATGTCTGACTGACCGGAAGTCAGCTGTAGCGGTCGCAGGCGGCTCTCAGTACAAGTCTATGAGAACCAGAATGAGGCCAGAATGAGGCTCTCATGGACTTTCATTGAGTTGGGACTTCATCAAACACTTGAGATATCCGGTATGTCACAAACTGTTGATGACCAACCGGAGCAGCACTGATAGAATTTGAAAATGGCAGCGGGTAAGTATAAGCCTAGACTCCGAGACCTTAGATTAGAAACACCACTCTAGGGCTGCAATAAAAAACCTAAACACTGAAGTGATGCTTTAAAGGGTAGTCACACACGGACTAGGGAAAGGTCCGGCGTGAGGACGAACACAGAATAAACAAGGGTTACACAATGACAAACAAGGGGTACACTGGGGACACATTAACAACGGAGAGCCCTAGGACTAGTGATGGGGGAAAATGGACACCTCCTCCACTTACCTATTGCTGTTCCCTACTATCCTAGACAGCCCCTATACAGGTTCCTCACCTGTCGCCGAGCAAGAACCTGAAGCCTTGAGATATCCTACTATAATCTCTGGCTAGGGAGTGGGCAGGTAAGGGACGCTAGCCTGACTGCTGCACTAGAACAATACACCAGGGACTATGTTGATGCACTGGTCCTGAAGAAGAGGTATATCCTCGAAACGCGTAGACCGATGGAATAAAAGAATATGTTTATAACATCAATGTGCTACATCTTCATTTTGGCTGATGCGCGGCATTAACCCCCTTTTCACTCTGATTTGTATGCACAATACACCAGGGACGGAAGACATAACAACACGTCAACAAGACTGCAGCCACCACAGAAAACCTCAAGAGGGTTTACAGCAGCTCCTTCCACCTCCTGGCTCAGCATCCAAATGGTAGCAGAGGGTATATAAAAGGACTGGGAGGGGTCCCAAACAGGAAGCACCTGACCAGGAGTCAGAAGCTGCTGGAAAGCAAACTGACTTTAAACCTTATGACTGCGAACAGAAAGGAAGACACATTTAATATTGAGAGTCAAGAATGGAAATGACTCTCAAGTCCTTGATGTATCACAAATCTCATATAGAAGAGAGACGATCATAACAGGGATTTTCCCCACGAACAAAGTTCATTTTAATCAATAGATCTTGGAATAATAATAATTTCCACAATTGGATGTGTTTAATAAAAATGTTCCTGTGCTGAGATAATCTTATATATGTGTCCCTGCTGTGTACTGTGTAATGGCCGTGTCTGACCATACAGGGACATGGTCTCATCATACCACATCTCCTGGGTAGGGAGGACACAAAAAAAGTATAGAGACATTACAGCACAGGATCGCAAATTACTCTTTCTTTCAGGTAAAACATTTTTTAAAAACAGGCAGGAAAATGTTTTACCTCACAGAAAGAATCAGCTGATCATAGTTGATTCTTTCTGTGAGGTAAAACAATGTTTTGCCTCAAAGAAAAAAATTATTTGAGATCCAGTGTTGTCCTGTCTGTATACTCTCCTTTGTGTCTTCCCCTGCCCAGGAGATGTGGTATGATCAGACCATGTCCCTGTACGGTCAGACACGGCCATTACACAGTACACAGCAGGGACACATATATAAGATTATCTAAGCACAGGAACATTTTTTTTCATCACATCCAATTGTGGAAATTATTATTATTCCAAGATCTATTGATTAACATCAATTTTAAAATGAACCTTTTTTTTGTGGGAAAACCCCTTTAAGTTTCCAGCTGAGTTCTTCTCTGATCTGGCATCTTATCTTTTGGTGCTCATGGTATCCCAAAATACTCTGCCTTGTTACGTAAAGTGGCCATAGCCTAATGTAGGACAAACTTTGACAATTTTTTCAGGACTGGACGTGTATGTGGACCTCTTAACTCTCCCCCGACACATGCAGTTGGGTCAAAGATTAATTTGGCAGTTGGAATTTCAATGGCAGCGTCTTGCTCCTCTCTCTTTACTGAAACGACACCCTTGCTAAATGTTCTGTTACTCCAGATAGCGAATAATTGTAATTGCGTCTGTGTAATTACACTCCGAGCCATTCTATTCTAATGGCTTAATATCTAGTTCTCAGAAAAGGCTCTTCAACCGATCGTTATACCCTATTTCTGTGTTTACCAAGAGAAAGTATGTAATTTACAAAAGTATTTTATACAATCTACTTGAAAAGTAGTTTAATGAGTAACTGTGCTTCTACTGACCTTCATTTACAGCCCTTAAAGGGGGTGTCCACTACTAGGACAATCCTTTCCGATTCCACTTGTTTCCCCCTGTTAAAATAAAAGCCCCTGTACTCACCTCCCGTTCTGGCGCCGTTCCAGCACTGTCGGTAATCGCTATTCGGGGGTTCATGTGACATCACGTGAGACCAGCATCCAATCACAACCAGCTTCTCTTGCCACGCCTTCGGACCAAATGAGCAATCAACAGGAAGTGAGCACACCCGAAGCGTCACTTCCTGTTGTTGAGAGAGAAGCCGGTGGTGATTGGACGCAGGGCTCGTTTGACATCACAATGTCATTTGAGCCCCGAACCGTGATTACCGACACTGGAGCGGCTCCAGAATGAGGTCTTTTGTAATCAGAAGGGATTGTCCTAGTTGTGGACAACTCCATTAATATACTTCAGAGCTGTGATCATAAATCTACAGGTTTTACAGCTGAAATATCCCAGAATTCCTATTTGTAGCGCCTTTTGGAGAATGACATGCCAGTGTAAGGAGACTTATTGGCCATACAATGCTCCTTTGGGAAATTATATAAGCATTTTGCCTCTTCAGAGAGGAAGATGACTTGAACTCTAGTGCCACCTACCGGAAGTAGTAATCTTAAAAGTCAATATCGACCTTTTAATATGCCTTGCCATAAGACTTAAGGGGGCTTTACACGAGACGATCTATCGTGCGATGCATCGTCGGGGTCACGGTTTTCGTGACGCATATCCGGCATCGTTCACGACGTCATCTTGTGTGACACCTCCGAGCGACACAGTATCACTCACAAATCGTGAGTCGTGTACTCGTCGCTCGGTTTTAAAATATTGTTTATTTTACATGGCGCCGGTTGTTCATCGTACCTGGGGTAGCACATATCGCTCCGTGTGACACCCCGGGAACGATGAACACAGCTTACCTGCGTCCCGCGGCTCCCGCCGGCTATGCGGAAGGAAGGAGGTGGGCGGGATGTTTACGTCCCGCTCATCTCCGCCCCTCCGCTTCTATTGGCCGGCGGCTGTGTGACGTCGCTGTGACGCCGAAAGTCCCTCCCCCTTCAGGAAGAGGATTTTCGCCGCCCACAGCGAGGTCACTCAGCAGGTAAGTACGTGTGACTGCGCTTTAACGACTTTGTGCGACACAGGCAGCGATTTGCCCGTGACGCACAAACGACGGAGGCGGGTACGATCGCTCGTGAAATTGCACGAACGGTCGACTCGTGTAAAGCCCGCATTAGGATAAAAGCCATATCAGAATCTCTATTTGCAGACACGTGTTTCAGGGTGTTGCTCCTCCTCAGTGCAAAGCAAGAGGTCTGATTTGGCTGTATGCGAGGCCTCTGACTAGGGTCTTATGAAGGGTGACATGTCCGACATGTTGGTGCAAGAAGACTATCTTTAAGGGCTATAAAACTAAAGCAAGACACACACTTCTGATAACTGTCAGCCAAAACCCCTTTTGGTTGCGCAATCTAACTCCACCCCCCATACACTTGCATGATCAGTTCGGAAGAGCATGCATATGTTCTGTATGGGGAGATAGGAGAGAAGGAAGTAAGCTGCTGCTGGAAAACTCAGGTGGCAGCTTATTTACCTTGAGAGGAAAAGGATTGGGCATGTTGAAATCCAACAGCCCGATCCATCTTTGTGCCAACACAAGCCATCAGGTAAATTAGAATACTTCTATATATATTAGATGGTTGTGCCAAAAGCTGCTAGTTTAGCCAAAATCATGCTAATGTGTATGGCTACCCTCTGCATTATGGGTGTCACACAGAGTTTTGCACAAACTTTGCCGACTGTCATGATAACGTCGGGCTCTGTTCAGATTGCAAAATATGACATTCCGCCCGATGGTTTCTCTCCTGACTGAGATCAACACAGGCACTGCTGTGTGCTGATTCATAGGCAGACTAGCAAGAGTTAATCTCTGCTGGTCTGCTTGCTCCTTTGAGCACATGTTGTGGGGAGACCTATCACATCTGCTCCTATTTATGCTGGTTGAATCCTTCCACCCATGCCAGCTATAGTTTGTCTTTATTGGTCTGTGAGGTGTGGTGTCCCAGACTCTCTGATGAAAGATGTGCTTATTGCTTGGTGCGGTTGTGGAGCCTCTGTTGTTTTGTAGCTTCCTTCCTGCTCTTGTTTTTCCTCCTGAATCTCTTATTGTCTTTACCTGTGTGTGTGTGCGGTGTGACAGAGTTTTGGTTTTTCCTTTGTCTGTCTTTATCTGTGGGTTTCATAACTCTCCTGTCCTGTCCCTCCATGGGGAGAGGGGGAATCAGATCAGGAATGGTCAAGAGAAGGGCCAGGAAGGAGACTCACCATCAGAAGTGGTGGCAAATCAGATCAAGGAGAATCAGATCAGGACTGGTCAGGAGGAGGACCAGGAAGGAGACTCAGGCCTCTCCACCATCAGGAGTGGTGGCGAATCAGATCAAGGAGAATCAGATCAGGACTGGTCAGGAGCAGGACCAGGAAGAAGACTCAGGCCTCTCCACCATCAGGAGTGGTAGCAAATCAGATCAAGGAGAATCAGATCAGGACTAATCAGGAGCAGGACCAGGAAGGAGACTCAGGCATCTCCACCATCAGGAGTGGTGGCGAATCAGATCAAGGAGAATCAGATCAGGACGGGTCAGGAGCAGGAACAAGAAGGATACACGGGCCTCTGCACCATCAGGAGTGGTGGCGAATCAGATCAAGGAGAATCAGATCAGGACTGGTCAGGAGCAGGACCAGGAAGGAGACTCAGGCATCTCCACCATCAGGAGTGGTGGCGAATCAGATCAAGGAGAATCAGATCAGGACGGGTCAGGAGCAGGAACAGGAAGGAGACTCAGGCATCTCCACCATCAGAAGTGGTGGCAAATCAGATCAAGGAGAATCAGATCAGGACTGGTCAGGAGGAGGACCAGGAAGGAGACTCAGGCCTCTCCACCATCAGGAGTGGTGGCGAATCAGATCAAGGAGAATCAGATCAGGACTGGTCAGGAGCAGGACCAGGAAGAAGACTCAGGCCTCTCCACCATCAGGAGTGGTAGCAAATCAGATCAAGGAGAATCAGATCAGGACTAATCAGGAGCAGGACCAGGAAGGAGACTCAGGCATCTCCACCATCAGGAGTGGTGGCGAATCAGATCAAGGAGAATCAGATCAGGACGGGTCAGGAGCAGGAACAAGAAGGATACACGGGCCTCTGCACCATCAGGAGTGGTGGCGAATCAGATCAAGGAGAATCAGATCAGGACTGGTCAGGAGCAGGACCAGGAAGGAGACTCAGGCATCTCCACCATCAGGAGTGGTGGCGAATCAGATCAAGGAGAATCAGATCAGGACGGGTCAGGAGCAGGAACAGGAAGGAGACTCAGGCCTCTCCACCATCAGGAGTGGTGGCGAATCAGATGAAGGAGAATCAGATCAGGACTGGTTAGGAGCAGGATCAGGAAGGATACTCAGGCCTCTCCACCATTAGGAGTATCCCTGAGGTTAGGGATAGCATAGAAGCCCCTAGTTTGAGGGACAGCTTAGTAGCCTCGGTTCCCCTCTATCCCATAGTCAGTCTGACAATAGGAGTTTGGTTAAGCAGTTTTGGGGTCTATATTATAGCAGGCTTACTGACTGTTTCCAGTTGCAAACAACAGAATTGAGAATTTCGACTGTAAAAAAGGCTGTACCTTAGTAACAGCACAAGGTAAGTAATTCCACAGCAGCTTTAACCCTTAAAGACACAATTAGCCTAAAAAAAATGTTGCCTAGGTAAAAGTCAATATGGCCCAAGAACTTTATAGAACTGCATAGTCTTGGCTAGACATCGCATCATTTTGGCTTATGTACCCGTGACAATTTCTATTTCAAATCTTAATGCCTCAGTTACCAAATGGAATCAATTACAATTATCCAAGATGACGGTAACTGAACAGAATGAATTCCCCGCAGCCCTGGGCTTCTATAATTGGAAAGCTATATTACAATATTAAAATGAAAGGCTCTGGTGGACTTCGACAGAGAATGCCCACATGGGCGTTTCAAATTTTCTATTTTGCTGCACGACTATGAACTACAAGAATCTGTGAATGTGCCGGCATCCAACTGGAACGGAGACGAGAGATAAGCTTTGTGAAGGAAACCTTGTCAGTTAGCAGCTCTCAGCCAATCAGCATCATCGGAACACTTCCTGTAAGTTTAAGCTGATTAGGCTCCTCCCTTTTGGTGTCCTTTTCAGTTGTATGCTGCCATACTGTATATCCTGTTATAACAACAGCACCAAAATCTATAATTTGTACTCAAAATATACTTTTATTATATTGGTTGTTTCTACAACTTTTTAACACTTTTGTGCCAGATTCAGTTATTCATTCACACATTCCTTTGAGACCAAGATGAAACTGAAGTCATATTTACGAGTGATATATTTCTCCATTGTGAGCCTAAAACATTGATTCCTTCAAAGAAAACTACGAGGAGTGACGGGCAGGGAACACAGGGGCCTTTGTTCTCCAAAACGGAAGGTTTTAACCTGAAACTATTTCAAGGCTACTATAAAAGAAACTACATTGAGACAAATGTCAACAATTTAAAGGTATAGATCTGAAAATAAGGAGCGCTGATAGTGTAACACCAAAGTGATCAGTGGGGTATACCTGGAAAATATACACTCACCTGAATCAATTGTGACAGTCACAACCACTAGTGCGCATGAGATAATGGCGTCTTCTGCAGCCCCACGTGGATGAGCATACAAGATAGGGCAGAGAAGGGGTTAATGCTGCGCATCAGCCAAATGAAGACGTATAATGTTGATGAAGATGAGTATTCTTTTATTTCATAGGACTACGCGTTTCGAGGTGAAACCTCTTCCTCAGGACCAGTGCATCAACAAGTACTTGTTGTTGATGCACTGGTCCTGAGGAAGAGGTTTCACCTCGAAACGCGTAGACCTATGAAATAAAAGAATACTCAACTTCATCAACATTATACGTCTTCATTTGGCTGATGCGCAGCATTAACCCCTTCTCAACAATTTAAAGGTGAAGTGGATAGTGGATAACTTTGTAATAGCTGGTAGTTCAACAGCCAAGGCCTCCAGCCATCCCGAGAACTGAAGAGGGTTCAAACGCCAAGACCATCAGCTATCCCGAGAACTCAAGAGGGTTCAAACGCCAAGACCACCAGCTATCCCGAGAACTCAAGAGGGTTCAACCACCAAGGCCCCAAGCTAGCCTGGGAACTGAAGAGGGTTCAACCTCCAAGGCCCCCGGCTATCCTGAGAACTGAAGAGGGTTCAACCGCCAGGGCCCCCAGCTAGCCTGGGAACTGAAGAGGGTTCAACCTCCAAGGCCCCCGGCTATCCTGAGAACTGAAGAGGGTTCAACCGCCAGGGCCCCCAGCTATCCTGAGAACTGAAGAGGGTTCAACCACCAGGGCCCGCAGCTATCCCGAGAACTGAAGAGGGTTCAAACGCCAAGACCACCAGCTATCCTGGGAACTCAAGAGGGTTCAACCGCCAAGGCCCCCAGCTAGCCTGGGAACTGAAGAGGGTTCAACCACCAAGGCCCCCAGCTATCCTGAGAACTGAAGAGGGTTCAAACGCCAAGACCACCAGCTATCCCAAGACCTGAAGAGGGTTCAACCGCAAAGTCCCCCAGCTATGCCGAGAACTGAAGAGGATTCAACCACCAAGGCCCCCAGTTATCCGAGAACTGAAGAGGGTTCAACTACGAGGAGTGACGGGCAGGGAACACAGGGGCCCTTGTTCTCCAAAACTGAAGGTTTAAACCTGAAACTATTTCAAGGCTACTATAATAGAAACTACATTGAGAAAAATGTCAACAAGAAGTGGATAGTGGATAACTTTGTAATAGCTGGTGGTTTAACCGCCAACGCCTCCAGCTATCCCGAGAACTCAAGAGGGTTCAACTGCCAAGGCCCCCAGCTATCCCGAGAACTGAAGAGGGTTCAACCGCCAAGGCCCCCAGCTATGCCGAGAACTGAAGAGGGTTCAACCGCCAAGGCCCCCAGCTATCCCGAGAAGTGAAGAGTGTTCAACCACCAAGGCCCCCAGCTATCCCGAGAACTGAAGAGCTCAATGTGAATGGAGGTCTTGTGCATCATGGGCACTGGTGCTCCAGTCTAATAGGAGTGCAGAACGGAGGACTCAGCCTTCTCCAGTGCCCCCAATAAGAGTGCAAAGAGTGGTAGAGCGCATGATCGACCAGCCCCTAATATAGGAATTGTTAAAGCCCCGATTCTTTGGATCACTGAGAGATACGATGGTCAGATGCCCAGCAATTGAAAAATAATCACCTATTCTGTGGATACCTTTCAAATTTGAGAGTACCCTATTAAAGCGGACCTGTCACTTGTCATGACACAGACTTAGGGAAGGTCCGGCGTGAGGTAAAACACACAACAGACAGGGGTTTTAACAAAACAAATAAGGGGTACAACGTGGACACATTACCAACAGTGGGCCCTGATGCTAGTGAAAGGGAAGAACGACATCTCTTCCACTTAACTGCCCTCTTCCTTCTGCCAGTCCTTATATGGGCTCTTCACCTGTCACCGAGCAAGAGCCTGAAGCCTTAAGAAACCCTGCAGCAAGCCCTGGCTAGTGAGTGGGAAGGTAAGGATCACTAGTCCCACCGCTGCACTAAAACAACACACCAAGGGAAGGTAACAACAGACTGACTCCAACAACTATACTGCAGCTAGGCACCAGTACTACGGGGGAGAAGTTACAAATCACTGCATGCTCCCTCAAAACTTGTGACATCTATGGCATTGTGTGGTGTGATAAACCTGCACATTTTAGCGTGGCCTTTTATTGTGGCCAGCCTAAGGCGCACTTGTGCAATAATCATGCTGGCCGGCCTAAGGCGCACCTGTGCAATAACCATGCTGTCTAATCAGCATCTTGATATGTCACATCTGTGAGTTGGATGGATTATCTCGGCAGAGGAGAAGCGCTCACTAACACAGATATAGACAAATTTTTGAACGATATTTGAGAGAAAAAGGCCTTTTGTGTCCATAGACAAAGTCTTAGATCTTTGAGCTCAGCTCATGAAAAATAGGAACAAAAACAAAAGTGTTGTAGATATTTTTGTTCAGTATATACAGTACAGACCAAAAGTTTGGACACACCTTCTCATCTCTAGAACAACTATTAAGAGGAGACTTTGTGCAGCAGCCTCCATGGTAAAATAGCTGCTAGGAAACCACTGCTAAGGACAGGCAACAAGCAGAAGAGACTTGTTTTGGTAAAGAACACAAGGAATGGACATTAGACCAGTGGAAATCTGTGCTTTGGTCTGATGAGTCCAAATTGGAGATCTTTGGATCCAACCACCGTGTCTTTGTAGAAAAGGTGAACGGATGGACTCTACATGGCTGGTTCCCACCGTGAAGCATGGAGGAGGAGGTGTGATGTTGTGGGGGAGCTTTGCTGGTGACACTGTTGGGGATTTATTCAAAATTGAAGGCATACTGAACCAGCATGGCTACCACAGCATCTTGCAGCGGCATGCTATTCCATCCGGTTTGCGTTTGGTTGGACCAAAATTAATTTTTCAACAGGACAATGACCCCAAACACACCTCCAGGCTGTGTAAGGGCTATTTGACTAAGAAGGAGAGTGATGGGTTGCTACGCCAGATGACCTGGCCTCCACAGTCACCAGACCTGAACCCAATCGAGATGGTTTGGGGTGAGCTGGACCGCAGAGTGAAGGCAAAAGGGCCAACAAGTGCTAAGCATCTCTGGGAACTCCTTCAAGACTGTTGGAAAACCATTTCCGGTGACTACCTCTTGAAGCTCATCAAGAGAATGCCAAGAGTGTGCAAAGCAGTAATCAAAGCAAAAGGTGGCTACTTTGAAGAACCTAGAATAGAAGACATATTTTCAGTTGTTTCACACTTTTTTAAGTATTTCATTCCACATGTGTTAATTCATAGTTTTGATGCCTTCAATGTGAATCTACAATTTCCAAAGTCATGAAAATATAGAAAACTCTTTGAATGAGGAGGTGTGTCCAAACTTTTGGTCTGTACTATATATATATATATAAAATATATATACGTGTGTATATATATATATATATATATATATATATATACACAGTATGTATATATATATATATAAAATTAAATAATATATAAGTTTGTATCTATACAGTATATATCTATATGCATGTATACATAATATTATATATATGTGTATATATATATATATATATATATATATATATATAAAATATACGCTCATATACTTGCCTCTGCTCCAGCAGGGTCATCCTGAGTTACACATGCTCCTATTAGTAACATTACGGAGGCTACTGAGATTTCAACTATTACAAGTATCCACCCAGAGAAGCCTAAGCATCTTTCGGCAGCAGAAAATGAGGTCTATGTACCCGTCTGGTCATCAGTAACAGTCTGTGCTGCACTAATCTCCATGTTAGGGGTATGTAGGAAAGTTATTTATATTTTTTGCTTGTCTATTTTTTATTGCTTTGGACGTATGCACCATTTCAATTGGAAATCATGGGTTTCGGCTTAAAAATATACAGTAAATTATAAACAAAAAGGTCACCCAATGACAAGGGCATACCGTTGCTTGAACTCCCAGTGATCAGATGTGATCTGTGGATATTAAGTGAGCAAGTGTTTTATTTCTCTGCAGCACCCCCAATGGATAAATGAAGTATTGCACAGTGTACACTGAAATCAATGAGCATTTTGGGTCCTCCTGAAGGTAAGATGGTCTGTGTGCTGTAACTGCTCTCCATTTTGGAAATAGCTGCTGCCTTCCCTGCCTCGGCTTTTATATTGGCTATGACTGGCAAGACTCTACCATGTGATGTGATAGATGAAAGGCCCCGCCTGTCTCAGGGCAATCTGCTTTATAAAAAAAAAAATGGCTTTGCCATACTCATTAGAGGTGCAACACTTGAAGTCCAGTCCTAGGACCTGAATACAACCTCAGGATAAGTCATGAATGTCAGATTGGTGGTAGTCTGACACCCCCCACTGATCAGCTGTTACAAGGTCTCAAGGCTGCCGGAGAAACACAGTATATGGAGATGGAACACCATAGCCCAATACACTATATGGTGGTCACTTTCTGGTATTGCAGGTCAGTTCCCATTCACTTTTCCAAAATCTTAAAGAGGTTTTCCCATGAACAAAGTTGATTTTAATCAATAGATCTTGGAATAATAAAAATTTCCACAATTGGATGTGTTAAAAAAAAATGTTCCTGTGCTGAGATAATCTTATATATGTGTCCCTGCTGTGTACTGTGTAATGGCTGTGTCTGACCGTACAGGACACGGTCTGATCATATCACAGCTCCTGGGGAGGGGAGGAAGTAAAAAAAGTATACAGATAGCACAGCACAGGATTGCAAAGTATTCTTTCTTTGAGGTAAAACATTTTTTAAAAACAGGCAGGGAAATGTTTTACCTCACAGAAAGAATCAGCTATGATCACTTCTGTGACGTAAAACTTTTAATTTCCTGTTTTGTTTATTTAAAAAAAAAATGCTTTACCTCAAATAGAGAATTATTGTGTCTGACTGTACAGTGACATGGTCTGCTCATATCACAGCTCCTGGGGAGGGGAGGAAGTAAAAAAAAGTATACAGATAGCACAGAACGGGATTGCAAAGAATTCTTTCTTTGAGGTAAAACATTTTTTAAAAACAGGCAGGGAAATGTTTTACCTCATAGAAAGAATCAGCGGTGATCCTGTGATGTAATGTCTGTATATCTTATTACTTCCTCCCTTGCTCAGGAGATGTGGTATGATCAGATCATATCACTGTACAGTCAGACACGGCCATTACACTGTACATAGCAGTGACACATACCGTATACAAGATTATCTCAGCACAGAAACATTTTTTTTAATCACATCCAATTGTGGAAACTATTATTATTCCAAGATCTATTGATAAAAAACAACTTTGAAATGAACTTTATTTGTGGGAAAACCCCTTTAATACTGGAAAATTCCTTTAATTGTTCCTCCAGTTTAATCTGACAATGGGTGTGGGGTGAAGCAACTGCATGCTGAGCGAAAAAGTTCTCAAGTCAACTTTTTAAAACTCTGAGCATCACATATAGGTCTTATTAATATCAATAGGATCTAGCCAGAAGTCCTGCGGGTGCCCCAAACTGTTAAAGGGGTTCTCCACTACTAGGACAACCCCTTCTGATTCCACATGTTTCCCCCAGGTAAAATAATAAAGCCTGTACTCACCTCCCGTACCGGCGCCCTTCCCGCGGTTTCTGGCTTCACGTGGGGTTGTATTATCACTTGAGCCTAGTGTCCAATCAGCACAGGCTTCCTTCTTCTTGCCTTCAGACCAACGAGCAGTCAACAGGAAGTGAGTGCAGTCATAGCGCTTACTTCCTGTTGATTAACTCGTTTGGTCCGAAGGCGGGCAGACAGGAGTCGACGCTGATTGGATGCAGGGCTCATGTGACATAACAACGCTATATGAACCCGGACACCGCGAGCCCAGACACCATGGGAAGGGCACCAGGATGGGCGGTGAGTATAGGCTTTATTAGTTTACCTGGGGGAAACATGTGGAATCAAAAAGGGTTCTCCAAGTAGTGGAGAACCACTTTAAGGATATTGGAGATTAAAAACATTTTTCCCGCTTTCACCAATGTAAAACATGGCATAAATTACTAGTATCCACAATGTTTTTCTCTCTGTCTCTCTCTAGTAGTGAACAGCCCCTTTAACATTTTGGGGTATCTGGACTTCTATCTAGATCGTATTGGTATTAATAAGACCTGTGTCGGGGCTCATGTGGGGTTGTACTATCACGTGAGACCAGCGTCTAATCAGCACAGGTGTCTTTCTTCCCGCCTTCGGACCAAACGAGCAGTCAACAGGAAATGAGTGCAGTCATAGCGCTTACTTCCTGTTGATTAACTTATTTGGTCCAAAGGCAGGCAGGCAGGAGTTGGCGCTGATTGGACGCAGTGCTCATGTGACATAATTACCCATGTGAACCCTGACACCGCAAGCTTGGACACCGCGTAAGGACGCCGGCACGGGAGGTGAGTATAGGCTTTATTATTTTTCCTGGGGGAAACATGTAAAATCAGAAAGGGTTGTCCTTGTAGTGAAGCGCCCCTTTAACATTTTGAGGCATCTGGACTTCTGTCTAGATCGTATTGATATTAATAAGACCTGTCCAGGATTGCAGTGTCGGGGCTCACGTGGGGTTGTACTATCACGCGAGCCCAGGGTCCAATCAGCACAGGCTTCCTTCTTCTTGCCTTCGGACCAAACGAGCAGTCAACAGGAAGTAAGCGCAGTCATAGTGCTCACTTCCTGTTAACTCATTTGGTCCAAAGGTAGGCAGACAGGAGTCATCTCTGATTGGACGCGGGGCTCATGTCACATAACAACCCTACGTGAAACCCTGACAACGCAAGCTTGGACACCACGGATGAACACCGCGGAAGGATGCCGGCACTGGAGGTGAGTATAGGCTTTATTATTTTACCTCGGTGAAACATGTAAAATCAGAAAGGGTTGTCCTAGTAGTGAAGAGCCCCTTTAACATTTTGGGGCATCTGGACTTCTGGCTAGATCGTATTGGTATTAATAAGACCTGTCCGAGATCGCTGTGTCGGGGCTCACGTGGGGTTGTACTATCACGCGAGCCCAGTATCCTATCAGCATAGGCTTCCTTCTTCTTGCCTTCGGACCAAACGAGCAGTCAACAGGAAGTAAGCGCAGTCATAGTGCTCACTTCCTGTTAACTCGTTTGGTCCAAAGGTAGGCAGACAGGAGTCATCTCTGATTGGACGCGGGGCTCATGTCACATAACAACCCTACGTGAAACCCTGACAACGCAAGCTCGGACGCCACGGATGAACACCGCGGAAGGATGCCGCCACTTGAGGTGAGTATAGGCTTTATTATTTTACCTCGGGGAAACATGTAAAATCAGAAAGGGTTGTCCTAGTAGTGAAGAGCCCCTTTAACATTTTGAGGCATCTGGACTTCTATCTAGATCGTATTGGTATTAATAAGACCTGTCCGGGATCGCTGTGTCGGGGCTCATGTGGGGTTGTACTATCACGCGAGCCCAGTGTCCAATCAGCACAGGCTTCCTTCTTCTTGCCTTCGGACCAAACGAGCAGTCAACAGGAAGTGAGCGCAGTCATAGCGCTTACTTCCTGTTGATTAACTGGTTTGGTCCAAAGGGCGGCAGACAGGAGTCGGAGCTGATTGGACGCAGGGCTCATGTGGCATCACAACCCCATGTGAACCCCGACACTGCAACCCCAGACACCGCGGAAGGACGCCGGTACAGGAGGTGCGTATAGGCTTTATTTTATTAACTGGGCTAAACATGTGGAATCAGAATGGGTTGTCCTAGTAGTGGAGAACCCCTTTAAGGATATTGGACATTAAAAAATTCTTTCCCGGTTTCACCCATGGAAAACATGGCATAAATTACTAGTATCCACAATGTATTCCTCTTCTTGTCTCTCTCTAACTTGAGATCAAGTTACTCCAGAAAACAAAGACAGACAAGATAATGACACCAAAGAATCTTCTTTGATATTAGTCCTCGACCCTAGAATCGCCCCATTATAACCACCCTCATTATATAAACAGCTCAGGCAGTGAATGCAGGCCTGATTAAAGGCAGTCCTACCATTGATCACTGTCTAAGTCACGAAAACAAGTTTTTCAAGCAAATATTTAAAGGGCCAGGACACCTAAAGTCATCGAAGTGTAGCAGTACAATAGGGCTTTTTCCAAGGTAAACGCACACACCTTGAAGGCACCTGACACATTCAGTACAGTCCAAAAATGTTATGCAAATGTGAAAAAAATGCTGCAAAATAAGAATACTTTGACAGTTACAAGTGTTAATTGTTATAAATTAACAAAATTCAAAGTACCGTAAATGAGAAATCTAAATCAAATCAATATTTGGTGTCACCACTCTTTGCCTTCAGAACAGCATCAATTCTCCTACGTCCACTTGCACAAGGTTTTTAAAGGAAATGAACATGGAGGTTGTGCCTAATATCTTGGCGAAAATTATAAGCTGATCATGGTGGTTGTTACGAGTTTCTTCCGCCCTTGTGATAGTTGTGGCGGTTCTGGGATCTGAGCTCCACATTACCCTGTGAGGCTCAATATATTTAATGTATTTCCTTTCTCTTGGTGCAGCAAGGGTTAATGTAATTTTCCCTGCTAGTAGCTTCTGGTTAGTTCACCCGATTTGCGACCAATCCCATCTCCATTAAATAGTCACATAATCCATCAGCTTATGCTGGAAATAGAAGATCCATTCTGTTCTGTCCAGGTTTGGAGGGAAGAAACATTTAGAAGCTGCTGAAGCTTTTGCTGTGGTTGTTCTGCTGTTTGGAGCCATGTTGCCTGCAGCCTTAAGGGCCATTTACACGCTGCGACATCACTAACGATATATCGTCGGGGTCACGGTGTTTGTGACGTACATCCGTTGTTGTTAGCGACATTGCAGTGTGTGACAGGCTGGAGCGACCTTAAACGACCGCAAAAGAGACAACAATCGGTATATGAGAGGTCGTTCATATACCAAAAATCGTTGTCTGGTAAGTAGCGAGGTTGTTCCTCGTTCCTGCGGCACCACACATCGCTATGTGTGACACCGCAGGAGCGACGAACATCTCCTTACCACCGTCCACCGGCAATGAGGAAGGAAGGAGGTGGGCGGCATGTTCCGGCCGCTCATCTCCGTCCCTCCTCTGCTATTGGACGGCTGCCGTGTGACGTCGCTGTGACGCCGCATGAACCGCCCCCTTAGGAAGGAGGCGGATCGCCGGCCAGAGAGACGTCGCAGGGCAGGTAAGTTCGTGTGACGGGTGTTAGCGATGTTGTACGCCACGGGCAGCGATTTGCCTGTGACACACAACCGACGGGGGCGGGTACGATCGCTAGCGATATCGGTACCAATATCGCAGCGTGTAAAGTACCCTTTAGTGTCTGGCTGCAGCCGTGTAGTTTGTTTATATCCTTATGTCTATTTTCCCCGTCTGTCTACCAACCCTCGTGTTTTATTTATTTATTACAGTGGTCAGACTAGTGCTCGTGCCAGCATTCTCACTAGCCAGGGTCAGTTTAGGGCAAGTGAGGGCCTAGGTACTGGTTTTACGACAGGGTGAAAGAACCTATATATGGACCCTAGGGGTACAGGGATCAGGCATAGGTGGCGACCCCACTCCCATCTCCTTATCACTATGGCCCACCGTTGTATTGTGTCACCTGTGCACCCTGTTTGTGGCAGCACTCGTTGGGAGATCCAATATACCTGAAGGAACCCCGATAGTCACAGCATGACAATGGTAATCTAAAAAGGGTTGTGTCATCACGCATAGCAAGGAATAGTGATAAGGATGTATAATTGAGCTACGGTTGACCCCACCTGCTACCTGATTGACAGCTTTTTCCCTTTGTACAGTAATATATACTATACAGTAAAGTAGTTCCAGATTTAGCTTTCTAGTCTGTTCACTCAGTGCTTAGGAATCCAAGGTGGCCGACACATATCTTCTTAGTGGCTAGCTAATGGACATTTAAAGGCATTTTTGACTGTTTTTTGGACAGGTGCTGTGTATTAGAAAAACAAATTTGCCACTTCAGCAAATGTCAGCAAGAGGAATTCAACATGTGAGGTCAGGACAAGCGACCAGTAAATACCTCAGAACTGCAAACATAGTTTAGAATAAAATAGAGATTTGGAAGAAATGATTGACTAGAAAGAGGATTTTACTATCCTTAGGGTAAGGGGGGCTTTACAGGCTGCGACATCGCTGCCGGTATATCGTCGGGGTCACGTCGTTAGTGACGCACATCGCAGTGTGTGACACAAATGAGCGACGATCAACGAGCGCAAAAACGTGCAAAATCGTTGCTTGTTGACACGTCGTTCATTTCCATAATATCGGTGCTGCTGCAGGTACGATGTTGTTTGTCGTTCCTGCGGCAGCACACATCGCTATGTGTGACACCGCTGGAACAACAAACTCCTTACCTGCCTCCACCGGAAAAGGAGGAAGGAAGGAGGTGGGCGGGATGTTCCGGCCGCTCATCTCCTCCCCTCCGCTTCTATTGGTCGGCGGTTCAGTGATGCTGCTGTGACGTCGCTGTGAAGCTGAACGAACCTCCCCCTTAGAAAGGAGTCGGTTCGCCGGTCACAGCGACGTCGCAGAGCAGGTATGTGCGTGTGACGCTGCCGTAGCGCTAATGTTCGCTACGGCAGCGATCACCACATATCGGCCGTACGACGGGGGCGGGAGCTATCGTGCTCGACATCGCTAGCAATCGCTAGCGATGTCGCAGCGTGTAAAGTACCCCTAAGTCCTCAGTATCAGATCAGACTAAAGTCGCCCATACACTTTAGACTAACATTGGCCGAACGTGCCAGTATTTACGGTTCGGCATAGTTTAATGTCGGGTGAGATAAGAATTCACAGCATGTTTGATTTCTGATAGAAATCCTCGTATTCATAAGCAGTTGCAAGAGGAGTCTGGCAGCGGCTCTCTAATGGAGAACACAGAAGCGCCTGATAGAGCACGAACATTAAAGGGAATCTGTCACCAGGTTTTTGCCATCAAATCTGAGAGCAGCATAATGTAGGGGCAGAGATCCTGATTCCAGCGATGTGTCACTAATGCGGGCTTTACACGAGACGATCTATCGTGCGATGGATCGTCGGGGTCACGGTTTTCGTGACATACATCCGGCATCATACACGATGTCATCTCGTGTAACACCTCCTAGCGACGCAGTATCGCTCACAAATCGTGAGTCGTGTACTCGTCGCTAGGTTTCATAAAATTGTTTAATTAAAATGGCGCCGGTTGTTCATCGTTTCCGTGGCATCACACGTTGCTCCGTGTGACACCACGGGAACAATGAACACTGCTTACCTGCATCCTGCGGCACCCGCCGGCTATGTGGAAGGAAGAAGGTGGGCGGGATGTTTACATCCCCCTCATCTCCGCCCCTCCGCTTCTATTGGCCGGCTGCCGTGTGACGTCGCTGTGAAGCCGAACGTCCCTCCCACTCCAGGAAGTGGACGTTCGTCGCCCACAGCGAGGTCGTCCGGAAGGTAAGTACGTGTTACGGGGGTTAAACGAGTTTGTGCGCCACGAGCAGCGATTTGCCCGTGACGCAAAAACGAAGGGGGCGGGTACGCTCGCTCGTGCTATCGCACGATAGATCGACTCGTGTAAAGCAGGCTTTACTGGGCTCCCTAGTGTAGTTTTGATAAAATCACTGTTTAATCAGCAGTAGATTATCATTAAAGGACAACTTGGCATGCTGCAGGTAGTCCAGCATATTCATGAGCTCTGTGTAACTGCAGAAAAAACATTGATTATTATCAAAATGACAGCAAACAGCTCAGTAAGTGACACATCGTTGGAATCAGGGTCTCTACATTTTGCTGCTCTCAGATGGGGAAGCAAAATCCTGATGACAGATTCCCTTTAATGTGAATGGTATTGTCAGGTGAAATAGCTGCCGGCCAAATGATCAGCAGAACCATTGTTCGTCCAACTGATATTAAAAGTGCATGGGGGGGGCTTTACTTCTAACAGATCGGTCTTACTTCAGACTCCCACATCGACCAGCTGAGTAAGGGGGCTGCGGCCCATCCAGATTGCCCATATAAGTGAATGGGAGAGAGGTTGCAGTGCCATTCTTATTCATCACCCAATTTATGAAGCAGCGCCACTTCTGGTACTCCATAGAGCCTTCAATTGGGGATTAGTAATGAAGCCTCCAATCTGATATTGATATCAACTGTATCTTAAAGGGGTTGTCCATTACTTTTACATCAATGGCCTACTCTTACGATAGGTCATCAATGTCTGATTGGTCGGGGTCCAATACCCTGCTGATGAACTGTACTTGGCCCCGGCGGCGGCAGTAGGAAATGCTCAGTTCCGGAGTTGCTCCGTCTTCTGATAGAGGCCGCAACTGGGTACTGCACATTCGCCTCCTACTGATTAGAATGGGAGGTGGATGTGCAGTACTGAAGACGTGGCAGCTCCGGAACTGAGCATTTCCGGCAACCTGCTGCCGCCGCCGGGACCGAGAACAGCTGATTGGCGGGAGTGCCTATTGTCTGACCCAGGCCAATCATACATTTATGACCTATCCTAATGATAGGCCATCAATGTAAAAGTAGTGGACAACCCCTTTAAGAAAAGGTTATAATATTAAAGTTTTAGTAAAGCCCCTAAATTTAATGTCAGATTAATTTGTAGGTACATATGTTTAAAGGAGTATTCTCACGTTCGGACGTTATCACCTATACATGAGATAGATGATAATTTCCCAATCACTAGGGGGGGTCTGATCCCCATCGAACCTTATGGGAGTGAGTGGCAAAGATGAGCTGAGAGCAGCGCCTGTCCCATTGAGAATGAATGGAGGGGAAATGCACTTGATCTCCCAGTTCTCACAATCAGTATAGAATACCCCAGCGATCGGGAAGTTATCCCCTGTCCCATGGATAGGGAATGAGTCCCAAACTTAGGAACACTCCTTTAAGTTTAAGTTTGAAGCAGCCTATCCTCAGGATATGGCATAAATGTTTAGAAAGTGGGGCCTCCACATCTGAAGACCCACACCTATCTAGAGAATGAGGCCCATGAGACATGTCTGACAAGCACAGTTGATTTTTATTTGGCCGGGAGTTCCTATTTTTCTAGTAGTAACTATACACAGTAGGCCTCATTTATTTGTTGCCCATAGCAACCAATCAGAGCACAGCTTTTATTTTATAAACAGCTCTGATAAAATTAAAGCTGCGCTGTGATTGGTTCCTCTGGGCAATCAGGAAGAGAAATCTGCCACGCCATTTTTTTGTTATACCTTTCTCCTCTTGCAATGATAGAAGAAGGAATTAGGATACATTTTTAATTGTACAAAATTATATATATATATATATATATATATATATAAAGCTGAATGTGTGTGTGTGT